>NC_073745.1:256205584-256363084 GCF_029784135.1 Toxorhynchites rutilus septentrionalis
CCCCTTTATATCGAAAAGTACGGCTCAACTTGGTTTTTTTTATAATGTCATTATAATGTCAATGCCTTTTACTGTTGAACCGTATATACTTAACGTAAAAAAAACTTTGGTAAAATTTAACAGGTGGAGGGGAACGGAAGCTTGAACACATCAAGCACTTTAATTATCCGGAAATGTGAATTTTCCGTTCGTGATTTCAGGGTTTTTTTCCGCTGATTAAACAAACTTTTCGTGTATTGTGCATTAAAGTTCTGTTCGCCTACAGAAGAGGAACATTTTTATGTAGCGAAACTGTAAATTTGATAACAATAAAGGAAATTAATTGCAGTTTAATTT
Organism: Toxorhynchites rutilus septentrionalis; assembly: GCF_029784135.1. NCBI lineage: Eukaryota > Metazoa > Arthropoda > Insecta > Diptera > Culicidae > Toxorhynchites > Toxorhynchites rutilus. The sequence goes on from NC_073745.1 coordinate 256,205,921, forward strand.
TTGCATGTTGTGTGGGGTGATATGGACACGTTTCTGTGGGGTGAATTGGTCCTACAGGTTTGAGGCTTTTCTTTGGTCTAATTGATTCCAGATGTCGCAGCATTCCAAAAAAAGGATGGACAGACAACGTTGTAAGAGGAAGGAGCTTGAAAGAGCAAAGCAGGTCATCAAGAACGGATTTTCTTTGACCGAGCATCAAAACTGTTTGAAAATGCTCGAACAGTGAAAAGATACATGCAGAATTTGAAATGGTCTCAATGCCATTTTTCTGGTCTGGAATCTGGTCAAGACATCTGGTATCGATCCCAGAACACTGTTACTGATTGTAATATTATCCCAAATTACTTTACATAAACATAAATATGTTTTTTGACGTGGGACTACGTCTAACCGGAATATATGGAGGGTAAAATGAAAACCTAAACACAGAACATGCAGGAAAAAATGAAAGATTTCGAATGCTTATAGCTCGAACATTTCGTACTGGATAGGAGAGATGTTTGCATCACTTGATAGGGAATATTTCTACGCATCTATCGCAACTAACAAAATGTTGTTTTTCATTAGATAAACAATTGAATAACTGTAAAATATTAGGCGTTATCTAAACGCCCTAACTGCATCGTTTTGATTGGCCCGATTTACGGTTTCCCTAACACAGCCATCAAAACCAAGCAGCCTTGGGGAAATCGGCATTGTAAATACATGAAAGTAGGGGGACTTTTGTTCTCATCGAAAAATGTTCCCTAACACAGACTTTAAAACCAAGCAGCGAAATCGGCATTGCAAGCACACGAAAGAGCCTAGAGGCGAGTGAACTGAAAAGTTTAAACCCTCTTAAAGCCAAAAAGAAGAAAAAGAACACACGAAAGTAGGGGGAGCTTTTGTTCCCACCGAAATGTGTTCCCTAATAGAGATTTCTAAACCAAGGTGCCTGAAGAAATCGGTATTTCAAATTCATGCAAGTCGGGGGTATTTTTGTTCCGACTGGAATGTGTTTCCCTAACACAGACTTCAAATCCATGAAGCGTGGGGAAATCGGCATTGCGAATTCATACAAATCGGGGGTATTTTTGTTCCGATTGAAATGTGTTTCCCTAACACAGACTTCAAAACCGAGGTTTCTGGGGAAATCGGCTCTGCAAATAAATGCAAACTGCGAGTACTTTTGTCCTCGCTTGCCTTTGTGCAGAGTGGAATATGTCTGTCCTAACATGATCTTCTAAACTTAGGAACCTGGGAAAATCGTGCAGCCACTAGAAGCGAATGAACTTCCCAGTTTCAAGCAAATTCGAGATTCGAGAAGTATGTACACTTTTGGGATGTAAACTTCAGAGGGAAATGTAAAATAAAATAATCGTTTGATATTTTTTTTTGTCTTTATTGGAAAGATTTTCAGCCTTAGGCTGGTTCATCAAACGTTTGATAATTCTTCCGTACATATATTTTGTTCTAGTCATCATACCAAACGTAAAAGGTCCGTTATTAAATTTACTTGTAACGAAGAACAATCAATCACAATAAATGAATTGACTTTACACGGCATTTGTTCATTTTTTTCACTCACAGAGCAAATATATTGAACTCAATTGAATTTGGAAACTGTTTCATTCAATCAAGAATTTAATCAATACAAACGAATGATTGCTAAGCTAAGGTAGTTCCACGTGAACCTTGCGGTTATATCATAGATATAACCCACTAATTTTTTTTTTTCAATGAAATACACACTGGACCAAATCACCTTATTGACGGTTCAAATCACCCCGCATCAAATTTTAATGCCCAAAAATCATCTCTTTCATTTTATGATATATTTGGTAGATTGAAGCTTTATATAATTATTGAACATTATTGATAGAGAGAAAACAAGTGTAGCTCAGTGTTCAATGTCCCATTTTTTGTTTAGACCGCATTGGTTTGGAAATATTAGGCGATTTGGTTAGGGGTTCCAAATTCCCCCCTTTTACCCTATGCGAGATTGGACAGTCACCATCAGTAGACTCATGCGTTATGCTCCATGCGTTCGATTGTAAAAGGTAAAAGAAGCTACCAAATCTTTGGTAATATAAACTTCAGTAGAATGTTCATATTTTCAGTACATGTTACCAACCTATGTAAAATAAATGTCAGATGCAATACACATCCCTACCAACGATTGATAAATTTTACTACAGGGGAACTTCGATATAACGTGCATTTCTTTTTCAAAATTGTACGTTGTATCGAATTGTACATTATATCGAAGCATAATAAATAACAGGAACATAGCCTTTATTACTTATATGTGTTGAGGTAAGTAAATAATGATGAAAAAGTTCAACTAGAAGATACAGCAAACCATTCTGACGATGTTTTCCTTTATAGTGTTTTATAGTGTTCATTAAAGCTTGATTCATTTGGAATCCGGAATCATAAAGCCAACACTATCTCTGGATTGGTTAAAAGTACAAAAAACGTTTTTATATCAAAATACATATAATTTATTGTTCTTTCAGAAAAAAATATTGTAGAAATTATCCCTTCATAGTTTTGATGAATTTTCATACTTTTTTCGGATACCCTCCTTAAAAGTTTGGACTCTCTATTGATCAACCTCAGCGGCCATTTTATTCTGCGATATCTTCATGTCTGTGACATTTCGAGTCATTCCGTCAATTCCGCAATTCCGCTTCACAATTGCCCAAGATTTATCGATTGGGACGAGTTGGAGTTAATAGAGAGGATTGAGGTATTTTTCAATGTAATCGATCCCATTGTCACGGGGTACCACTGAGCACACCTCGACTGTAGTGGTAGCTTACCAAATCTGACCAAAACTTCACCGAACGCGTCTGCAGACACTCTCCCTTATACATTTTCGAGTCCATTGTCTTGTTTGTGACGGAAACCTTGGTCACACCTCGGCTTCCGATCGTATGTTTCCACTAAGATGCGTTCTCTGATCCATCAGAACAACACTTGCACGTTCAGTATTCACAAAAACGTTTCAGTACATCATACACAGTCGGTTGAGCCGCTTTCAGCGATTACGCGATTTGAATACCAAACCACGTCGAATTAATGTGAAATTTTCACCGTCAAAATATACAAGTTTTCAATTATTTTGCTGTCAAAATATTTGAGATACGACCACTTCGACCGTTGGTATAAAATTAGCTGGGATTCCGGATTCTAATTGAATCAAATACCGGGGGTAAATAGATAAAATGATCGCTTGCACCTTTATTCTTCAGCACAAGTGTTCAAGCCGTTTTGCAGAGTATGTAATGCAAAAATGTAAATTTCATAAGGGAGTCCTAGTTACGGGCTATGGTTTCAGACATGAGACTAAAATCAGCTTATCCAGAATACACAACACACGGGTAGATTGTTTCTATGGGGTTTCCGATACTCTAATTAATATTCGGGAACCTATACCCAGGCCACCTAGTGACCTTCGTTGAACCTGTGAGATTGACAGGAAACTCTTAGTATCTATTCCGAAAATATTTTTTACACATTGAAAATGTGTACGTTACATCGAGGTAAAATGTACGTTATATCGAGTGACGTTATATCGAGGGTACGTTAATACAAGGGTACGTTATATCGAAGTTCCCCTGTATAGGGTAACCTTGTTGATCGCAACAATACAAAAAGGTTAATTCTCGCGTAACTTTTAAAAAGGTCCAATGTAACATTTTCGCCAATTCGAGAAAAACGTAGTTGAAGACCTGAACATTATTTCGCGAATTGTCTTAAAAGCTATCAATCTTTATCACTGTTTTCACCACTAGCTGTCAAGAATAACTCCGTAAAACCAATTGTAACTTTTGTTCCGTGATTTGAGATTAAGGTTGAAGCCTCGGAGCAAAAAATGTTACATTGGACGTTTTGACTGCCCGCGTTTGCACATTGGACATATTACGTTGCACTATAAAAATTTGAAACTAATTAATAAACAACAATCCAAATATCAACATTTCGTTCTAAAGACTGATTATTATTGTTATCACTCGTTGAATTGCACTGAAATCGATAACAACACCCGTAAGAAACAAATTCCAAAACGACCGAAGTACGACTGCGAGTTGTTTTGACTGCTTTGTTACTTCGGACGTTTCGGCCGTCGGAGGAAAGTGGCGTCCGAAGTAACAGCCGGGTGCCTAAAATTCGAATCTGTACATTGGATATTTTTTGTATCGGCGACAAAAAGATGAAGATAGATACGTGAACGATTGTTTTTGTAATACATTCAATGATTGAAAACTAATAGCGTGCATCCAATCCATTAACTCGATTTGTTTACATTTGTTACATAGGACCTTTTCAAAAGTTACGCGCGAATTGTGTTCAATCACTATGTTTGAAAGTGATTTAGTGGTTTAGGGTAGTGATCAGAAAAAATCACCCAGAAAATAACTGCAACAGAAACAACCGCTCTGAAAAAAGTGTAATGTCACAAGTAGGCTATAAATATTGTAGCGCGGGAAAAACATCATGGGTATAAACGCCTCACAAAAAACGCGTAATTCCTGTTATAAATTTATTCTTTCGGTGTCGTTTTTCGAAATTTATTCTGCGGACAAAGTAATGAGAGCAAAGTCCCCATTTAACGGGGATAAGGAATCGGAGCGGCCCAAGCCACCTAGATGACGCGATCCAAGTCGATCACCGACCTGCCGTCGGAAGCGGCGGCCTCTCGCACGCAAACCTGTGTTTCACTGATTGCCCGATTAGTCTGAAACGTAGGATACGATCCTTTAGTAAGGTCCGAGCTTTAGCTAGCGTCGGATGACATACGTTACGTATACGTTACGTACTTTACGTTTGTCCGGTAAATTTTTGTTTTGTAATATATCATTCATTGTAATTCCACGGTCTGAAGAAGTTCCCAAAATTATAGGTATTTTGGTTTGGACATTTAGTGCGCAAAATCATAACTCGTATACTCGCGCATTTCTAGTTTACAAAAAATTATAGGAGATTGTGTCCAAGATACGACCGCATTGTTGACGTAGAACTGTTATTTTATATAAGTCGCTTGTTTATACCTTCGGATGTTATTCTATAATGCTGTGAAATTTTCGAAACAACTGCTTAGTAGAATAATCTCTGAAATAGTTTTTTCATTGTAGAATCAGTTGACGATAATTGATTGATGATTCCTTCTTGCCCTCGTAAAACAATAAACTAGCTGATCGTATGTCGCAATTTATTTCATGTCAATGCATTGAAAATTCACCTCGAACGCTATTCCAGTAGCCTTCTTCGCAATTGACATAGACTCGGCAACAGGCAACATGTTACACCAGCACCATTATTCCACATCTCATAACTACATCAATATATCTTTGCCACTGCATGGAAACAACAACAATGACAACACTATATCAAATATCATGCTACATGTTATTTAGTATTGCCTCAAAGGAATCGTATAACGTAAACCAAGCGCCAAACAAGCGTTTGCCATAGCATGCATACAGAGCCATACATTGGTGGCTTGAAACTACTAGGAATATAAACACTTCTCTTCATTTTGGGCTATTCTAAAAAAAACGCTTTTGTCAATATTACTGGCCTCGAAAAAAGTTGCATTACTTTCTCATGCTCGAGAGAAGCGCAGCTGTAACCCTTAGTGGAGGAAGTTTTGTTACTAGCAAACGAAACCTAATCACATACAAAATTCCAGAACGAAATTTACTTTGTTGGTGACTAGTCAAGCGAAATAAACTCTTTTTGTTAATATCAACAACCTCGAAAACAGTAGCAATGTTTCATTATGATCAATATTAGCAATCCTGCAATCCTAGTTGAAGGCAGTTTTGCGACTGGCACGCGAACCTAAATAACTTATAACATTCCTGTAAGACATTCAGGATGCTTGGTATTCCCCAAATATTTTTTTATATCACAACCTTAACGCCTGCCTCGCCATAACGTCAGTTTAATGCGTTGATGCATTCTCAAAGGCACCAAAGAATTCCTTATGATGACGAAAAAGAAACAATGTTAACTGCTTGGAAAAAGACTGAATTAAGCCACACAGCTTGTACTCTGCTGTAACACCTATCGATGTGAATTCGCTGATGAGTTTGTCAAGAGCGACCGCCTTCACCATCAGCGGGTGGAGCTTGGTTTTGGTTGCTGCCTGGGTAACGGCGTTTACATTTTCGACCAAGGCGCCGAAATCGCCTACTTCGCTGTTGTTCGATGCGGTGTCACACTCGCGAAGACTCGGTTCAGTGCGAGCGCTTTTCACTGCACCAACATCGCGTGCATCATTAGATGACGCTTGCCTCGAAATTTCATTGCCCCTGGCAATGCGTTCGTTTTGACGTAGGACTACGTCTTTCATTTCTATACCGGGGTGTAAAATCAAGGTTTCGAAAACGAAAGCGTTACGCCGAAGACCGAGATTTTGAGCATTAATAGCTCCTAAACAACTGAACGAAATGGTATGATGAACACTTCATTCGAAAGATAAAATGTCTACGCGTTATATACTTGTTACTTTTTGATCCAAAAACTTGTTTCAATAGTCTAAAAATTGATTTCAAAACAGGCTATTGAAATCACCAATCGGTTTATAAGCGAGCGCCATTCATTTTTCGTGACGACATCGACAAGGCAACATCGTTATTGAACGAGCTGGACGAGCTGGACGGCGAGGGATTAAGAGATTTATTACCTGGCCTAACCTGACTTGAAACACATACAGTTTGTTTGGAACTGTGAGGGAGCGCAGAAAAGCCGATTCATCAGAAGAAGAGAAGACGACCGAGAAATTATGAGCACCGAAAAACGGTTCCATTTGAGATATCGAAGCGGCCGCCACAACACACATATATATACGTGCGGAACTTCTTCCGTTTAAATGCCATCCAGCATCGAGAAGATTCCGGAAAATCATATCGTTGCTGAAAAATAATCTCCAATTTATCCAATTTATGACGCGGGAAGAAAAACACACGATTCGAAAAACGAATAACGAACAGAAAAAGCAAACGACGATATCCAAGTTGGATTACCACTGGTGGGGTCCAATCTTAGATCGAAGCGCAGCGAAAGCAAAGTGATCTAGATTGCTCAACAGTCCGATGCCGAATGAAAGTTTGCCTCAGCGAGATCCACTGTTTATACTCTAGGCAAGTATTCCCCTTCATTCTTCTACTTTTCCTTTGTTCACGGAGACTTCAAATCCTACGATTTCCACTTCGTTGGTCGTCGATAAGTTGCTCGTTATTGACAGGTCTGTTCGGGAAAGCACACAAATGGACAGAACAAATGTATGGGAAACGCTTGAAGTTTTCATGAATTTTAACCATTTACAAACCAGGGGATTCTAATGTATAGCATATTAAACAAATCTTAGGGAATTTACGATTCGTTTAGTATGTAAATCGCCAAAATCCGTTCGCGACGAAAATAGTTATTAACGTTAACTTTATTTCATAAAAACGTGACCTGTTTTATGATTTGGCACCCTTAATGAAAGACGTAGTTCTACGTCAAAAAAACATTATACATACCATTTTTCCTAAGAGTGTTGAAAAGTCCGTGTGAAGCCAGAGTGATGGGTCCACTAGCGCGTATCGAGGTTATATTTACTTAGTAGCAAAGATTGTACCGTCTCTCGGTAGACCAAGATTCGGACACACAGCACGCCCCGAGTTTTAGGCAACTCGGGTTTTTTTAAACAGTTTTATTTAGCTTGCTCTGTTTGTATGTTTGTAACATGTCTGTAGCGCTGTCCCACATTAATAGAAATTTGACCCTCTTTCTGTTGACCGATTGATCTGAAATTTGGAACACACCTTTATCTCTGCATTCACTATACCGCTTATTTCATGATCTTGAAAATCCAAGATGGCGGCCGTTACAAAATAACGGATTACATATTTTCTAAAAACCTCTCAACCCCTCACTATGATGTGGCGTAAACGCCATTTTTCCTATGATGTGATGTAATTTGATTGTGATGCGATGTGATTTTTTTATCTGTTCTGATAGCACAGGATGAACAAGCAGAGACAGCAAATTCCACATAACAACATCTTCCGTAATGGACGTTTAGCATAATGAGAGTCACATGCCTTCTTTCTTGTAAAAAACTACTTTTCCGAAAAGCTATTCTTATAAAATAAATATTTTTCTCCATCGAAACGTATCTTGTAACAAAACTCAAAACATCCTCGCGTAAACTGTATCTGCTTTACATCGGATAACTTCGGACGGTATTATCTTATATTTTCAATTTTTCAATCGCATTTTGGATTGGAAAAAATTGGTGCTGTCCATAATTGTTATAAACGGGTTCTCAACTACTTTAGCCTGCTCGACTCATGCTACAAAATCAAAGAATGTGTAGAACTCTTTTCTTGATGACGGCAATGTTTTTCCATCAATTGTACACAATTTGTACAGATCAGATTTTCGTAATGTACGCGTATGCTGATTATACATGCAATTTAGCGAAAAGTCTCGTAATGAAAATTCTTTCCTCTGGCCACTTTGCGAAATTACGGCAGTATGGGTATCAAATGAAAGGGTTTGACTAGTAGAATACAGTTGTTTATGAAAAATGCAAATCCAAAATGGCCGACACCACAAAATGGCGTCATATACAGTGCGGACTCGATTATACACAGTCTTTGATTTCTTTTAGGCTGTCAAAAAAGTCCTGCGGTATTTCCGCGAGGTGTCGTTGTAAGCGCGTAGTTCTAGTTGTATTCATTGTATCGAGTCATACTATAGCTTCTTGGAAAGGTATTTTTGCGCGCTATAATATAGTCCTTGACAGTGTTTTGTTTGGTTAAGTCGTTCGTGAGTTATAGTGTCGCAAATATGGAGCAAAATAAAGATAAAATCCGACATATTTTACAGTACTACTATGACAAAGGCAAAAATTCATCTCAAGCTGCCAATAAAATTTGTGCAGTTTATGGACCCCATACAGTTTCCATTTCCACCGCACAACGATGGTTTCAACGTTTTCGTTCTGGTGTAGAGGTCGTCGAAGATGCGCCACGCTCCGGAAGGCCTGTCGTCGAAAATTGCGACAAAATCGCTGAATTAGCCGAGAAAGACCGGCATAGTAGCAGCCGTAGCATCGGCCAAGAGCTGGGGATAAGTCATCAAACCGTTATTAACCATTTGAAGAAGCTTGGATTCAAAAAGAAGCTCGATGTATGGGTGCCACGGTTCCCGGAATAAATCGCCACAGAAAACGACTGCAACAGAAACCACCGCTTATAAAATGTGTAGTAGGCTATAAATATTGTGGCGCGGTATTGTATTTCAAAACAAGAATTAACCGGGCAAACGTATCGCCCCAGGCAAACGTAACGCCCCGGGCAGACGTATACCGTCCGACGCTCGCTAGAGCTCGGTCGGACATTGCTAAAGGATCGTATCCTATGTTTCAAACTAACCGGGCAATCAGTGGATCCCAGGTTTGCGTGCGAGACACCGCCGCTTCCGACGGCGGGTCGGCGGTGGACTCGGATTGCGTCATCTTGGCGGCATGGGCCGCCTCGATTCCTTATCCTCGCCAAATGGGGACTTCGTCCCCATTACATTGTCCTCAGAATAAATTTCGAAAAACGAGAACAAGAGAATAAATTTATAATAGAAATGTGAGGCACATGATGTTTTTCCCGCGCCAAATATTTCTAGCCTACTACACTTTTTCTAAGCGGTTGTTTCTGTTGCAGTTGTTTACTGTGGCGATTTATTCCGGTCACCGGGTGCCACACACGTTGACGCAAAAAAAACATCTTTGACCGTATCGACGCATGTGAATCGCTGCTGAATCGCAACAAAATCGACCCGTTTCTGCAGCGGATGGTGACCTGTACTGCCAACAACTGGACCGCTTGAAGGTAGCACTCATGAAGAAGAGGCCATCTTTGATAAACAGAGGCCGTAACGCCAGGCCACACACTTCTTTGGTGACGCGCCAGAAGCTCCGGGAGCTCGGATGGGAGGTTCTTTTGCATCCGCCGTATAGTCCGGACCTTGCACCAAGTGACTACCACCTGTTTTGTCCATGGCGAACGAGCTAGGTAGTCAGAAGTTAGCCACGAAAGAGGCCTGTGAAAATTGGCTATCCGAGTTTATTGCCAATAAGGAAGCGAGTTTCTATAACAGGGGTATTATGAAGTTGGCATCTCGTTGGGAACAAGTCATCGAACAAAACGGCGCATATTTGACTTAAAACAGATGATTGTAACTAATTTTATGAATAAATGAAAATTCAAAAAAAATACCGCAGCCTTTTTTGACAGCCTAATATAATCGAGTCAAAAAAAATATTTTTTTTTTGTTGTTTTATACATATAATTTTCATTTTTTGATTATAAAGGTAAAATTTAATTTTAGTTTCATCCCCTTAAGGTCATAAGATACCTTTCTCATATAAAAAATCAGAATTATTTCAGGAGGTGATAGAGCATCATATTTTAAGATAAAAATCCATCTTGGTATATGTTCGAATTCCAAAAATGACAGAGTTATTGAACCTTTTCTCTGTTCCGGGCCCTGTTTATCTTAAACTGGCTCTAATTCAAAAATGATGCTACGTAGGACGTACGTGATTAACAAGGTAAGTCCTCCCTCGGTCCCCAGAGGACTGACATTGAATTTTTCGTCGATTTTTTCTAAAAAAATATGATCTAAAGAAAAAGGGACCGATAAATTCAATGACGGGGCTCAACGTGTTGATGAAACTTTGAAGCAACTCTTCAATCGTTCAGATACACGGAGGGGGACGTATACTGACGAAATAAAACGAGTATAAATCTATAGGTCAGTGCTTTGACATGCTTTATATTCATCTGACAAACATCTTTTCAATTCGCTTGGAGTGCATTCGCCAGTAAGACCTGTTAACCTACACCACGTTCTGATACGTAAAGGTGAAAGCCCTCACCAGATACCGACACTACCACAATGTGTTATAAAATGTGCACACAACACGAATCGAGCCTTTTTCAACACGTTCCACAAATTTTACGACCCACGGACATCAGTGACACAGCTGATTCGTTCTTCGCTAGTTTGGTTATTATCAATACACAGTTAAAACAATGATAATGACACAGAAGAACTGAAATCTACACTGCCCGTCGAACTTCGATGCAATCTTCATGCTTGCAAGTGTGACGTGAGCAATGAGAAGAATATAATAGCAGCGTTTAAATGGATTGATAGCACCCTGGGCGGGACGGATGTGCTTGTGAACAATGCAGGGGTGCTGAAAAGTACGCATCTGACACGGCAACACGGAGATGATTCGTAATGTTGTCGAAACGAATATTATGGGATTAATTATGCGTTCGAGGGAGGCCTATCAATCGATGAAGAGACGAAACGTTGTTGGCCATATAGTGAATATAAATAGTGTGGTAGGACATGAGGGTTCCTATTGGGGTTGATGTCCTGAGCACGTACAATGTGTATCCGGTCACGAAGCATGCCGTGACGACAATTACCGAAACATTGCGCATCGAATTGATGAATGATAACAGCAAGGTAAAGGTTACGGTAAGTAAGTTTCGCTGGCAAGATATGGAATAATAAACGATAAAATGTTCAAAAATCTACAGCATAAGTCCTGGAGCTGTGAGAACGGACATATTCAACGATCCAGAATTGTAGAAGAAACCAATACCGTTTTTGGAACCGGATGATATTGCAAACAGTGTACTGCACGTGATCTCAACACCAGCACATGTAGAGGTCATTGGTTGCGATGATATATTGTTTATGACTAATATATTGGATGCTGTGTTTTATTTTTAGATCAAGGAGCTCACCATAAAGCCACTTGGAGAACGGTTTTAGTGATGTTTCTGGACATTAGATAACCAACAAAATTGCTTATAAATCTTCTTATACAGTGGTAGACATTCGTTTAGACGCACCCTATTTTTTCTCAATATTTTTAAAAATAAGTCAATTCTTCGTACAGTTTTGTTCATAAAAGACTATTATTCTTTATTTTCATCGAATTCATTCTAAAAGTATAAATTCACTTTTTGTTTTCAAAGTAATTGAAATATGTGGAATCAGGCTGGACAATCGTTCCTAAAATCCTAAAATTTCAACAAAAGAAAATTTTGTGCGGCAAATTTCGAGTCTGAACGGTAGCTATATTTAGTATGTCCACCTCCATTTCGGATCACTTTGAAAACTCGTTTTGGCATCGAGTCAGACAGCTTTTAAAGTGTTGCCATATTGATTATAGCCCAACACTCCTGAATTACTGCCTTGAGGCTGGAAATGTTGTCAAATTGCATAGACCATCTCGGCCAAGATTCTCCATAGATTCTCTATGGGATTGCAATCGACTGCAAGCAGGTCATTCAAGAAGCGGAATGTCCTTCTCAGCAAACCATGCCTTCGATTGCTTGGAAACGTGGATCTATGCATTATCCTTCTGAAAAAAACGATATCCTCGGTAGCGTTATTCTCAATATGGCCAATCAAAACGTCCTCCAGTAATTGAAGATACTTTTCGGAGTTCATTCGGGTGAAAATGAAACAAATGGGAAGTCTGCTGTGATAGGAAACGGCTCCCCACACTATCGAACTTCCGCCCCCAAAGTTTCGCTTCGATCTCACGACATTCCGTCGACTTAGATTGTACCAATAGCTACTGTAACAGTCCGGGCCATCCAAATGGAACTTCTTTCGACAGAAAATACAACATTTTTCCATTCCATGTATTGCCGGGCGAAAAAGAGATGGGTCTGCTTATGGGTGGCGGTCAGTTTCGGCTTCCCTTGAAGTTTCTTCCACATTATGTTTGGTGACTCATTCAAGATGCGCGCAATATGCCTCTTTGTTATTGGAACAACCGATTCTGCCTTAATGTATGAACAGGGCATCGTTTCTTGGTTGCTTCGTGTCTTATTAGACCTTTAAGACGCAAAGTAACTTTAGTGTGTAGTGTTAGAAAACTTTTGTTCACTGAATATCTTTATTATTTTCCACCCCTCTTTCGTCAATAGAATACCTTTCGCCATTCCTTTAAATTCTACGTAGATCACTAATCTGACTAAACTTCTTACGTTGCACATCTAATATTTACCATGTAAATTGAACATTTGAAAGTATTTTTTTCAAAAAACACAAAGGCTTGGTGATTATGCGAAAACCTGATTTTTATGCTCTGCGACTTAACGTATGTCTCGGGAAAAAACGACGTTTGAATGTTTATATCCACCGATGTCGCCTTGTGTGTGATTGTGACGCGCGTCCTTCCAATAAAATTTACTTAAATATACTACCACTACAGCAAATATCTATCCCGATAAAAAGAACATTCCTTGTTGTTTTGTAAGAGTTTCAACTTTTTTCCAAGTGCTGCTAAACGAATGTCTATCACTGTATTTGGACCTAATATTTCCAAATAATACAGTAAAGTTTGTGAAAACAAAAGCAATCATTCTCTTTCCGAAACCGTATTTCTCTCTACTCTCTAGTAAAAAAAACCAATCAAGTTGAACGGTTCCATTGTGATTACACATAATAATAATACAGATGACGTATTAAAACCTAAAAAATAATTAGGAGAGCAGCAGTTAGTAGTTATCACACCTTTTCTTCTATTATTCTGGAGCAGGGGTTTTCAGTTTTTTTTATTGTGGACCCTTTTTTTATATATTCTTTATATTTGACGGAGGACCTGCATTTTCATCGATGAATAAAATCTTGTTTGCATTTACGTTACTCAACTAGGAATAGCACTCACTCGGTTGAGCGTCGCAATTTCACGATACTTGATCCGGAGTGAACAAGGTAAATTTGCTATCCCAGTGAAATTAAGTTGAAGATTTTTTTTTCAAGATGGGTTTTCAAGTGGGAGCGTCTGCTTTAACTCCGTAGATCATCAATTTTGAAAACCCCAATTCTAGGGCATTGATGAGACTAAAACAATCGTTGTAAATTAAAATAATCGTGGGACATATGATGAGACAACTAACTGTGGATAATGGAAATCTAGTGAGCTGCTCGATTTTATTTTAGTCTCATCAATTCTTAAAATGAAAATAATTTTAGTAAAATGTCGGAATCTCAGACATAGTGTGCAGCAGCAGTATTCATTTTGTGATATTTCACGATCATTTTTTTTTCTCTATTATAGTGACTTTCAACACATTTCGGCTGGTTCGTCACTTTTACTTCGATTTTTGGAAGAATGTCGGGAGTGAGAGGTATGGATGTTACCACTACGCCAGATCGCCTCCGATTTCACGAACATTATTTTGATTAGTTTAAATTGGTTATATATCTCGAGAACGGTTAGTCCTACCTAATATTATATATAGTTTTTCATGTTGAATCGTATGTAGATTCTATTTTTTTTTCATATTACTTTTCCTAAATGATTACGATTTTCAGTATTGAAATTTAATAAATTTTCAAAAACTCATATCTCCATTTTAATGATTTCGACGCGGCACCACTAAAAGCAAACATTGTTAAATTAGAAGGGGTTTCCAACAAAAATATACAAAAAAAATATATAAAGTTAAATATATAAAGTTATTTTGCAGCACGATAATGTTCGGCCGCATGTCGCAAAATCGGTCAAAACATACTTGGAAACGCTGAAATGGGAGGTCCTATCCCACCCGCCTTCTTCTCCAGACATTGCTCCGTCCGATTACTACCTTTTTCGATCGATACAACATGGCCTGGTTGACCAGCACTTCTCCAATTTTGATGAAGTCAGAAATTGGATCGATTCGTGGTTAGCCGACAAACCGGCCGGGATCCGTGAATTGCCAGAAAGATGGGAAAAAGTTGTGACTAGCGATGGGCAATATTTTGAATATTAACTTTGTAATCATTTTTGCAAAATAAAGCATTAATTTTTGAAAAAAACAAGAAACTTACTGGTACTCCTATATTATTACACTTTGTCGAATTCTAATTGCGAAGGCAGATACCTATCTTTGGGAAACCTGAGAATGTAACCGATAAAACTTTTCTAAAACCAATCGTGGCGACGGAAAATCTGAGAAGGTAACCGAGAAAACTCTTGTAAAACCACTAAGACGAAAATCAGATCATCAGATAAGATAAGAGTGTATAGATCACGTTGGCCATGCTTCACTGTCAATTTTTCGTAAATTTGGAAAAATGTCGTCGAACGAAAAAGAGCGTCGTGAATTAATCCTGTGCACTCATTTCGAGAATCCGGAGTTGTCACATCGGGACATCGGTAAGATGCTGGGAATCGTTCAATCCACGGTCAGCAGAGTACTAAAACGATACTTCGAGAACCTAACCATCGACCGGAAGGTGAAGAACGGCAAAAATGGATGCTCCTTCAGTGAAAAAGATCACAAGCGCGTAGTTAAGCAGTTTAGACGTGATCCGAGAAGTTCGGTCCGGGATGTAGCCAATAAGCTGAATTTGTCAAGTTCATTCGTCCAGTGGACCAAGCAGCGGGAGGGCCTGCGTACATACAAGGTTCAGAAGGCCCCTAACCGCGACGAAAGACAAAACATGGTGGGGAAGACGCGAGCCCGGAAGCTGTACACCGAAATGCTGACGAAGCCGCATTGCCTGGTAATGGACGACGAAACCTACGTCAAAGCGGACTTTCGTCAGCTGCCGGGCCTGTTGTTCTTCTCCGCAGAGGACAAATTCAGCGTTCCGGAGGAGATTCGCAAGCAGAAACTGTCCAAGTTTGCCAAAAAGTACATGGTGTGGCAAGCGATCTGCTCTTGCGGAAAGCGGAGCACCCCCTTCGTGATGACCGGCACGGTAAACGGGCAGGTTTACCTTAAGTAGTGCCTACAGAAGCGATTACTACCACTATTGAAGCAGCACGAGGGCCCGACCATCTTCTGGCCGGATCTCGCTTCGTGCCACTATTCAAAGGACGTGTTGGAGTGGTACGAAGCCAACGGGGTCACCTTCGTGCCAAAGGAAATGAACCCGCCCAACGCGCCGGAGCTTCGCCCAATAGAGAAATATTGGGCGAATATGAAGCAGGCCCTCCGGGAGAACTCAAAAGTTGTCAAATCGGAGGCGGACTTCAAGAGAAAATGGATACGTTCGTGATTCTTCGAATCGTTTGAACTTTACGCGCAACCGAGTAACTGACATCATATAAACCCAACTTTAAGCTGCCCACGATAGACATCGATTTGCTCGGAGCGGATTTCACAGCGGACCCCTTCGTAGCTAACACACAATGCAACTTCGCAAGCGACTACATATTTGTCACACCAACATTAACAATACACATTTGTAATGCACAGAATACTCAATATCTTTAAATTGGTGTAAATGCTACTTGAAGTACTAGAACTACATCTATTCTCATGCGTTCGGAACTTCTTGAATTCATCTGTCAAAAAGTATACCATTCTGATTTTTATTTTGAAGATGTGAAAAAATATTTTGTGAATTAAAATTCATTTATCCCAAAAATATGTTTTTCTTTATTCTGAAAAAATAGGTATGAATAGCCCTTACAATTTCCTACAACTCACCCATGCATCGAAAGATGGTCTTTTTCAGGGAAAGAGTTTTTTCAACAAGTTGTTGTTTCATGTTTTCTTAGAAAAATGTTGCGAGTTCAACATTGATAGTAATTTTACTATCAATGTTGAACTCGCAACATTTTTATGCAAAAATTATCGCGATTTACATGTTCTGCGAACCGTTTTCTATTTAAGGATATGTGAAGAACTTGTCAAACGCGAGAATTTGTATACAAAAATGTTACGAGTAAAACATTACCTTTTCTGGAGTCTCCGTACAGAATGCCATGTATTCCAGAGACTATAAAAGATATAAAGTTGCTGTCTTCGGAAAAAAATCATGTTTTAATAAGATCTAAAACTTTGTTGAATGCACTATATCGCTATTTTGACATTAAACAAAATTAGGTTTAGAAGTAAGTATTTTCAAAGAAAACACGAAAAAGTAGTTGTTAGACTCTTCCCTGTAAAAATGTCCATCTTCCAATGTATGGGTGACTTTTTTTTTTTATCCCAACAGTTTATTTTATTATGCTCATTTAGCAATTCAGCTGTAACAGAGCCGAATTCATTCGTGTGCATTTTTTATCTTAAGATAACTTTTGTTGTATATTATACTGTTACCATTTTTAGGCGTAAGGCGTCGTGCACAAATTACGTAACGCGAGTAGGGGGAGAGAGAGGTCGAGGTTTCGTTACTTAATGTGACATAGCGCGGAGGGGGGGGGGGGGTAGCCGTGATCGTTACGTAACAAAATTTCATTTTTGTTCCTGAATAAATTCACGCGCCCCTAGCTTCGATTCTGAGACCAAAAGAGGTGAGCCAAGATGATAAAGCACGTGTTGTAATGGGCAGTAAGCAGGCTTGATGCATCTCGAATATTGCGTTAATCTACTGAATCATGGCTGTCATGGCTGGAAAACATAAGCTTACTCCGTCTGTTATCGCAGGATGCAAAATAAAGCTAGGGCACTTCGATCTTGCTGAAGTTATTCTTTGCAGTGTTCCAATATACGTTGCAGTTTGTTTAGGAAGGCACTGTTCTTCGAACGCATTTCCTCATGGGATCGATTTTCAAAGTATGTGCGAGCTGCCTGATTTCGAGATTATTCGGTACCGAAGAATAATCAAGCCAGCATCCCTAATAAATGTGGATGGAGGACCAGACGAGAACCCTCGTTTTAAAAAGGTCATAGATATATTTGATCTATTATTTTAATCAATTGAATATTGATGCAATATTAGTTGCTACGAATTCTCCAGCACGCAGTGCATTCAACTGAGTTGGATTGTCTCTCTTTTCCGACAGGTTAAATACTTCCTCGTGATCATGAGGGATCCCACTTGGATAAAAACTCGAAACAAGTCACCCGGAGTTGAAAATAAAACATTTTTAGTATGCAGGGGAATCGTTAGCTGATTTGTGGAATAACCTAGTAATCGATGGATATCCCGTCAAAGTAGAATATAGGGGAAGGATGGTAAAGACGGATACCTTAAGTAAACGTTGATTTTTTCGTGAACTTCACAAAAAAATATATAGCTATCTCATCACAAATTGATAGCCTAGGTCTCTTTTTATAATAAAATTTGTCTTTGAGGCAGACATTTTGCAAAATGAATGTGTCCGACTTTTGAAAAAAATAAGATTGAGTCGGGAAAGACGGACACATGGGGTGGGAAAGATGACCACTATCTGGAAATTCAAGTTAATGTACTCGATAAGTTTTGGTGGTCTTCAACTAGGCCTTAAAAATGATCGAACAAAAAGGCTATACTGAAATCACCTAAAAGGCTTGCAATTTGTATCATTTTTCCATGTCCAAAATAGCTTCCGGCATTCGGAATGACAAATTCGGATTAGGTTTTAAAAACCGCTCTGCTTATTCGTCCATGATATCTGGTTGCACCTGCAAACGTAGTTAGTGGGCATCTGTTAAACAAAGAAGGAGGAGATTATCAATTTGTTTCAAAAACGGAATGTTCGTCTTTAGTCGGTGGAGTGTCCGTCTTACCCGACTTGATTAGAATTTTGTTTTCATAAATATTTCTGGAGTAAAAATGATAAAACTTCACCGCTGATTCGATAAATTGGAAGAGAAGTGATGGTAAAACACTGATGTAGCGAAAAATACCCCAAACACCTTGAAATACCTTATCTTCTGCAGACGAAAATTTACATAGAGCTGCTCTCTGTAGATAATTTTTTGTTTTTATTATTAATTTAACAGAAAGCCAGCTAAATGTACACAGTTATTGATACACGGTACTGCAAGTTTGTATATCATTGAAATTTAAAATAAAAATGTAATTTATTAATAATACAGGGGTGTCCGTCTTTCCCGACTTTCCCCTATTAAGTTCGCAAACTCCCAAATCGATGAAGCGGAATTAGTACAATGTCAAGTCGAGTTGTTTGCTCGTCACGTAAAGACGTCCCAAGACCTTTTGCAGGTAGTGAAATGTAACGGCAGGAACTGCAGCATTGAACGAAGGGGTAGTTATGTTTGTGTAAATCAACATCAATTTATACCTCTTCATGGGCTTCTCAGCTAAGCGCCAGATGGCTTGAAAGCACCAATCCCAACAGATGTGAGCATTAATTTTACATCTCTGTTTGTTCTATGAAATTGTCGAAAGTTCTTCCGAAGTCACTACTCGCATATAAACTTTCGTCTAAACATTTGATTCCGACCTGGGCAGATATCCGATTTTTCTACGTTGATATTCTCATTACTTAAGTAAAGCTTAAAATTTTTCAAACGACTTTGAATTTGTGTACAGATTAACGTTACGTAACATGAGGGGGAGGGGGGTTTGTCTTGCGTTACTTTTTGTTACTTGGGGGGGGGGAGTGATTCCAAAAACCTCATTTTTAGCGTTACGTAATTTGTGCATGACGCCTAAGAGTATCTCTATCTATGGATAAATATTTGTTTTTACAGTCGCCGTTACGGCGTAAGAGAATTCCTATTCTATCGATGCACAACACATGTCGTCTTTTTCGGCGTAAGAATATTGCTATTGTTTGAATGTTCACAGTTGGGCTGTTCACAGCGGTACTGTTCATATGAGGCTTCCATTGTTGCGTTATTAATAGTGCCAATTACCGATGCAGCAGACGGAAAATGTGAACGGTAAAAGACTGGGATTACCGCTACATGACGATTGTTGCGTCGACATAGTAGCTAGAATAACACACAAAGATGGTCAATTGAGGGGCCGAGTTATGAGCTCATGATCGTTCGCTTAGTAGCGGACACGCAACCAGTATGGGTGACTTGTTGGAAATTGTAAGGGCTTTTCACATATTTTTTTGAAAATCTTAAAAAAATACATTTTTGAGAAAAATGAGTTTTAATTTTTTCAAAAAAAATCTCAGTGTAATTTTTCTTTAATTTTTTTTTGTTTCTTTTATGAAAGTTCAAACCATTTCCTACATTTTATACTCTGACCAGAATTTTGTAGATGTTATAGTTTTCAAGTTATAATTTTTTGTAAAAAACAAAGAAATTTTTTTGGCCCTATTCAAAATGTAGTCTAATTCTTTTTCGAAGATTTCAAGTATGCAAACTTGCTTAAATGACAAATGTCTTTACACCCACAACGTTTCACTGCAATCTGAGATGATGCTGCCAGCTCCTAAGACGAGTTGGCATAAAATCATCCGAATCGCATTATGCCAATCACAAATTACAATTACAATTACAAAAATGTAACGATTTAGTGGAATTGTCGGATCATTTTGCATGCTGCTAGATGATAAACCACGAAGCGCCAACACCATCCGAAAATACATAATTTTTATGGATATAACATAGATTTTCATGGTAATACGATAAGTTTATTCAAAATTGCCACTGGGCAGTACTAGTATATTGAGATCCGCGTTGATCCCTAGAGACCGACATTGAACTTTTCGTCGATTTTTCAAAAATTTCTATTATCTGAAGGAAAGAGACCCTCGTCGATAAAAGACGGTAAATTCAGTGGCGGGGTTAAATATGTTGAAGGAACTTTTGACCAATTTTTCAATCGTTTATATACCCTGAGGTGAAAACGAAACTACTTGCAGAATAAAACAGAAATGAATCAACAAATCAATGCTTTTTTTATCCCATTTGTTTATTTCTGGCTCATTAGCATAATAGCTGTAACAGAGCCGAATTCTAATCGTGTACATGTCACATGTTTATCATATCTATAAATAGAACGTTACACAGTTGCCATTTTTCGGCGTAAGAGAATTCCTTCTATACCATATGGTACATTACACAGTAGCCATCTAGGCGTAAGAGTATTTTTTTTCTGTCCTTCCATTATCCAGTTAGACCACCAGACAGCTTTAGACAGCTGATATGATTGTGTTGTTCACAACACAACAGCCTGATGTTTTTCTTGTTGCAAGCAGAGCTTGCATATGGATAGAGAGAGAGGCTGGAACTCCGACATTGAATCGATCTCCATCGCTGATGGTTTTTGCGTGGACGTACCCTTAGAAAAATCCTCGGTCGAAAACTACTAAATACATTTGGTAATGCAAAATTAGTAGAATGTACAAATTTTTTGTACAAATTGTCAACAAACCCGCATCCCTACCAGAGATTAGTATATTTTACTCGATAACATTAGTAAGCTTGGATATTGTCATATCTGAAAATTGGTGAGAAAAGCGCGTATTAACCATTTTCATTGTTCCCATAAGGCAATACTGAGGTATAATAAGGATATAATTCTGATACGTGCATTTTCGGCGAGAAAATGTAGCCGATATTGGGCTTCCGAATCATGGTTCTGCTTGACATATGTGTTTATTAGTACGGTCGAAAATGACTATAGATTGGTAGTATTTACCAAAAAATTCGTTATATTTACTAATTATTTCTCTCAGTGTAGTTATTCTGTAACAACACAAAGATGGTCAATAAGGGCCCTGCGAGTTTTGAACTCACGATCGATCGATCGATTACTAAGCGAACGCACAACCAATGTGACTACGAAGACCCCCCAAATCAATGCTTGTCATCTGATTCATTTGACTAACATCTTTTCACAACGCTTGAAGTGCATCCGCCAATAAAAGCTGCTAACCTACTTCACATTCAGATACGTAAAGATGAAAGCCCTCACTAGGTACCCATACTACCACAATTCTTTATAGAATGTGCACACAACAAGTCGAGCCTTTATCAACACGTTCAACAGCTTCTACGACCCACGGACGTCAGTGTCACAGCTGATTCATTCTATAATCATTGCTTCGGCTAGTTTAGTTATTATCAATACACAGTTAAAACAATGATAATGGCACAGAGACTATAAATTAACTCGGATTCCACAATTGGTGTTTTATTGGCGTGACTGATAGTGCCGAGTGAAGTACTGCGAAACCGAGAATTCCCTGTCATTATGGAACGCTGGAGGAATCGCGTCGCCGCGGTCACGGGAGCAAGTGCTGGCATTGGTTGGGCCATAGCAAAAGTCCTGCTACAATCCGGCATGGTCGTTGTCGGAATGGCAAGGCGGGCGGAGAAAATCGAAGAGCTGAAATTTACGCTCCCCGCCGAACTTCGAAACAAGCTACATGCCTGCAAGTGTGATGTGAACAATGAGAAGGACATCATAGCAGCGTTGAAATGGATTGATAGCACTTTAGGTGGGGCGGATGTGCTTGTGAACAATGCAGGGGTGCTGAAAAGTACGCATCTGACCAGTCCCGGCAACACGGAGATGATTCGTAACGTTGTCGAAACGAATATTATGGGGTTAATCATTTGCTCGAGGGAGGCCTATCGATCGATGAAGAAACGCAACGTTGCTGGCCATATAGTGAATATGAATAGTGTGGTGGGACACGGGGTTCCAGTTGGGGTTGGTACCCTGAACACGTACAATGTATATCCGGCCACGAAGCATGCCGTGACGGCTATTACCGAAACATTGCGCATCGAACTGATGAATGATAACAGCAAGGTAAAGGTTACGGTAAGTGCATTTCGCTCACAACATATGAAATGGTGAATTATACAACGTTTCACTATCTAGAGCATAAGTCCTGGAGCTGTGCGAACGGAGATATTCAACGATCCAGAATTGTTGAAGAAACCAATACCGTTTCTGGATCCGGATGATATTGCAAACAGTGTATTGCACGTGATCTCAACACCAGCACATGTAGAGGTCAGTGGTTACGATGATATGTTGTTTATAATTAATCTATTAGATGCTATGTTCTATTATCAGATCAAGGAGCTCACAATTAAGCCACTCGGAGAACGATTCTAGAGATGTTTCAGAGTATTATATAACCAACAAAGTTGCTTAGAAAACTTTCTTATGTTTGGCTCGTTCCGTCAAACAAGAGAAACGCATATGTCAGTGTTCTCTTTTTGAAATCGAATTTTCTCCCTAATATTTTTACAACAAATAATAAATAAATATAAGATGGAATGAGGGAATTGCTAAGAAAATGTATAAAAATCACTTTATTTGAAAATTAATTTAAGAAACCACGAAGACGCAATGCGTTCTACATGACGAGATATCCGAAACTGATTTTCTCCACACTTCAAAAAAAAAGGTCTCACAACCAGAGATGCCAACCTAGCTGATTTCCCAGGATTTCCCAGACTTTTTGACACTGATATCCTAACGAACACTCAATTTTCCCTGATTTTTATAAAATGTTCCTGATTTTTCCTGATTTTTTACTTTTTTTGCTAAATCAGAAATAAAAATAATCCATAATAAATATACTGGAATCCCTGGCAAAGTTTTGCTGGTTGTGTATGAGAACAATCATATTAGTCTATACTGAAAACCTTTCCGGTCCGCGCTTATATAATGCTCTTTCTTTCGATTATACTCTATTTGTTCGCGTGTTCAAAGGTACAACGTCGACATTTTTTAAATTTTGAAGGAAAGAAGTATACTCTATAAGAATCATACGCCCGAAGGTAAATTCGAATCGTTATACACTGCGATTCACAACTATAGAACTAAAGGGTGTGTCACATCAAATTGCATCACGGAAAAAACGCTGTAGAAATTTAATTTTTAGGAATTATATCTTCTGCCTTCGCTTATAATCAGATAAGAGTGTATAGATCACGTTGGCCATGCTTCACTGTCAATTTTTCGTAAATTCGAAAAATGTCGTCGAACGAAAAAGAGCGTCGTGAATTAATCCTGTGCACTCATTTCGAGAATCCGGAGTTGTCACATCGGGACATCGGTAAGATGCTGGGAATCGTCCAATCCACGGTCAGCAGAGTACTAAAACGATACTTCGAGAACCTAACCATGGTGAAGAACGGCAAAAATGGATGCTCCGTCAGTGAAAAAGATCACAAGCGCGTAGTTAAGCAGTTTAGACGTGATCCGAGAAATTCGGTCCGGGATGTCGCCAATAAACTGAATTTGTCAAGTTCATTCGTCCAGCGGACCAAGCAGCGGGAGGGCCTGCGTACATACAAGGTTCAGAAGGCTCCTAACCGCGACGAAAGGCAAAACATGGTGGGGAAGACGCGAGCCCGGAAGCTGTACACCGAAATGCTGACGAAGCCGCATTGCCTGGTAATGGACGACGAAACCTACGTCAAAGCGGACTTTCGTCAGCTGCCGGACCTGTTGTTCTTCTCCGCAGAGGACAAATTCAGCGTTCCGGAGGAGATTCGCAAGCAGAAACTATCCAAGTTTGCCAAAAAGTACATGGTGTGGCAAGCGATCTGCTCTTGCGGAAAGCGGAGCACCCCCTTCGTGATGACCGGCACGGTAAACGGGCAGGTTTACCTTAAGGAGTGCCTACAGAAGCGCTTACTACCACTATTGAAGCAGCACGAGGGCCCGACCATCTTCTGGCCGGATCTCGCTTCGTGCCACTATTCAAAGGACCTGTTGGAGTGGTACGAAGCCAACGGGATCACCTTCGTACCAAAGGAAATGAACCCGCCCAACGCGCCGGAGCTTCGCCCAATAGAGAAATATTGGGCGATTATGAAGCAGGCCCTCCGGAAGAACCCAAAAGTTATCAAATCGGAGGCGGACTTCAAGAGAAAATGGATTTCTGTTCAAAAAAAACTACAACCTGATGTTGTACAGAGCCTTATGGACGGGGTAAAGAGGAAGGTGCGAGCATACGGGCTTGGGCTCGAAGTATGAATAAAAAGAAAATGCCAAAAGTTGTTTAATAGTTTTTATTTTACTGTCTAAAATTTTCAAAAGGATCGGTCTACTGGGCGAATTTCTACAGCGTTTTTTTCCGTGATGCAATTTGATGTGACACACCCTTTACTCATTTTTTCTGAGTTTCCGAAGATCCCAAGCTGCGCCATGTTGTAGTGTGTTTCTTGTTCTACGCAGAGGATACTGCTCGTTTGAGCTCTTCAAATCACTTATACTGTGTGTAAGCTGCATCTACTATTCGTACCATCACTCCTTATGAGTTCTTAATAGGATTTTGATCTAGTAAACGAGCTGACCAGTTCAGAATCTAACCTCCTATTCATTAAACCATGCCATTACCTTCCCGATTTTATGAATTGATGCCAAATTATCCAACTATCACATTGTTTTTTATGCAAAAACAGCAGTAAATGATTCTGAAGAACTATAATACTCCAGAGAATGGGAAAGGCAATTGTCTTGGTTGGCTCCGAGTACAAATCGCTATGTCGGATTTTGTCGTGTCTGTAAGGAAGACGTAAAAGTTTCCGCTGGTATCAAGGACTTGCTGAAGGTGACTTGTGTCACCTTTGTCCTGATTCGGATATCGCAAAAGGAATTAAGTAGGGACGAACTAAAGTAACCTTTATCATTACTAATGTAGTCGGCGAAAGGTATCATGAAGAATTGATAGCTCATCTCAGAACCGCTAAGTTTAGTTTGATAGTAGACGAGTCCACCGATATTAGCGGAAAAAAGTCACAAGAGGGTTGTGTCCGAGACACGACTGCATAGTTGACGTAGGATTCCGTTAGGCTATCTGTTGATTTTGGATATGTTTGAAGAATTACATTGTTAAGCTCCATGTTCCATGATAATGATTTGGTGGCTCTGAAAAGGGCCGATTTGTTTGATTGTTCGGTATTGTTTGTTCGCTCTACCAGTTTTTACCGAGTGATGATGATAAAAGGATGGTAAACAGTCGTTGGATGGTGCGTATCAGATAAAAGATGCTGAAGTGGGATGAGATATGATGAAAACCGCCCTCTGTGATCTTAGTGAAGTGTGAAATGTGAGTGAGTGTGAAATAAAGAAAAAAACTCACCAATGTAATATAAGATAATTACCAATACCGAACACAATTATCAATTTTTCTCATCAGTAAAAACATGTTACTTTAACATAGAGAAAACATATTTGAAATGGAAAAGATAACTTTCTTTTATAATTTTTACATTCTGACTGTTTATTCAACCAAATGCGAATTTCAATTGGACGAACAACACCTAGTACTTATATGTAGAGCAAATGGGAAATCACTTAATATTTCTTCGCTTTTACAATTTTTCTTGTCGTATAAATTTTCGTTGGGTGAAAATGAAAACAACAAAACAGACAACTTAAACCGAACGAGCCGTTCTCAAACACAACTTGGTTTTTATTTATGAAAATTAAAATAAATCGTTTCATGTATCAAGTCATTTTCAAGACTTATCAACATTTTTAAAATTAATCATATCACTCACTTTACTTGCATGTGAATTATGCCCCCGTATATGCTTGGATATAAAATGCCCCCGACTTGCATATATTTGCAATATCAATTTCCTCCAGACAGCTTGGTTTTGATGTCTCTGTTAGGGAACACATTTCGGTGGGAGCAAAAGCTCCCCCTTCTTTCATGTATTTGTAATACCGATTTCCTCCAGGTAGCTTGGTTTTGATGTCTCTGTTAGGGAACCGCCGCATGTGTTGTCAATTTCGACCAATCAGAAAAGAGTATTTCCGTTAATATAGAGATTTTTCAATTGTTCGATAGTCAGTTTTATGACATATATTATTTTCTTCGATATAAAAAAAATTGTTATGGAGTGCCGAAATCGATTGACCCAAAAATTTCATCAATCCATCACGTTTAAAATTGGACAATTTTCAAGATGTGCTCGAATTTCGTTTTTCAGTTTGTATCCCAATATGTTCCCGAAAGACGTAATCCTATGTCAAAATCTCTTGAGTTGATCACACGGACTTCTGGGAAGGTGATTCTTTAACAATCAAGGATTGTTTTTACAATTTATTTGAAGTTGTCAAAACCGACTCTAGGACTTTGCATGAATGATTAAGCAAGTCATTCAATGAGGACGGGATTCCATACACGGAAAATATGCTTGGATATGGAGTTGATGGTGTAAAAAATATGACAGGAGAAAATTTGTCTCTAGCTGCTTTACTAAAAAATGATTGCCCTCGCTTTTTGTGATGAAATGTGTTTGCCACAGTATTGCATTGTGCTCTTCCAATATATGTAAACATATTCGTGATTACGTAGAACAACTTTGTCGGAACATTTATACGGAACTTTTATTACTTTAGTTAAAGTCTAATGCGTTCGAGCAAATTTGGCGAGATACAATCGCTACTAGAGCTGAAATCCCTAAAAATGCTACATGTGGTCGGTGTTAAGTCAGATGGGAGTAAGTCGCAAAAATTAAAATTTCGAGTTATTGATTACATTTGGTGAAACATTTTGTAAGCTACATACCACATTTATCAGATTTGGAAAATCATGCATACAGCAGGTATAACGGATCGAAATTGTTATGATTGATCAACGAAAATCCCTCATAGTATGCAGACAGAGCGGACCATGTACCATTTACCATGGCGAAATGGCTCTATATCATGTGCAGACAGAGTGGACCATGTGACAATCATTTGTGTATTGAATTTAAACAATATCCAAGCACCGAATTCAAACCAACAAAACATTTCCTTGAAGCTAAAAGATACCTTGTCGAAATGTGCTTGAACCCGTTAGTGTAAAATTTGCACATTCTGAGTATATTAAAAAACAAACTTGGTCCACTCCGACCGAACGGATCAGTGAAAAATGCTGGTCTTCAGTGAGAATGATCGCAAAATGTACTATTTCAGAGTACTATGTAGCGATGGCAATGAATTCAAATTTGACGATTCTATTGACGAATGCTGTCTAAGATGATAGAAAATGGGAAGTTTATGCTTAACATGTTTGCCGTGCAATCATATTCATGCCAACAGTAGATGGCAGAGACTATTATGCTGAACGCCAACAAATGTTTATGCAGTTCCAAACTTACAATCCTTCTCGCTCTAATTGTTATAGCAGAATGGCACACTTTGACTCACAACTGTTAATTGATTGAGGAATATTTCGAAATTGTTCAGTCATAGTGAACCAACACTTAAAAATGCTTCATTTGGTTCAGTCAGAGTGGACCATGCACGTATAGGCAGCCAAATAAACTGCCTTTTCTGGCATGATACTTGATGTTTTTTACAACTATCATAAGTTGAAGATTGCCAGAGAGTAGCTAACATTTCTGAGAACAATATTGAACGAAAAAATTAAATGATTTAAAAAATGCAGAGCATTAAACTTTATGTTCGGCAAAAGTTATTTCAATTTACGAAGCATTAAAATCTCCTGATATATAGCTGTACCTAACTTTTTTATCATACATATTGCCAGTTGTAAATCGGCTGATACAGTTTTTTCAGAGTGAAAACCCGGAATTATTTTCATTACACTCAAATGTTTCGAGACTTTTCAAAACAGTGTTGGATAACTTCAGGAAACCAGAATATCTTATGAGTTTAAGAAAGTATAATGAGATTAAGTTTGAGGCACAACGTTACCTTAGTGAGGATGATGTTTATGTAGGAGTAGCTGCAGAGTTATTGATGAGGGAATATGTTTCAGAATGTGAAATTACTGCGAAAGTTTGCGAATTCAAAATCAATATAACTAGATTTTATGTATCGTTTGTCCAGCAGATTCAAAGTAAAATCAACTTTAATGATGAAATTATGGTAAATATGTCTATAATCGAATCTAATAACATCAAAATTAGAAAACATTCATCAATTCTTCCATTTCTGATATGCTTTCCTCATTTGGTTAACAAAGACTCATTCCACGACATGGATGATGAATTCAGAGAAATTTTGAATATAGCTTTTTCTACCATTGAGTGTAAGGATGTTGTAGTTTTTTGGGAAAAAAATTTAACGATCAAAAGATCCGGCTACAAACTGGCTTTTCCACTTCTGCGAGAGTTTATACCTTGTTTATTAATTCTTCCACATTCCTCTGCATCGGTTGAACGACTTTTGTCGCAATTCAATGCGAGTGCGAATGTGAGTGTGAACATTGTCAACATATCCTTATATCCCTTCCTTTTCCTGAAAAAAATGTCACCCTTCTAAACTCGAGCAAACCGCGAGTAATCGGTTCTCTACTTCATTAACACTAGAATTAATGAAAAATGTTTATATATACTTGTAACAATACAGATAGGAGTTTGGCTCCTTTAAACTTATGTAACTGAGCCTGTAAAAATAAACGATTTAATAAAAAAAATCTCCATAAAACTAAGATTAACATACAAGTATAACAAATCGATGTATAAGAATTCTAGAGGTGAGAACGTGTAAGCATCTTTTTTATTAAACTGTAATTATTATAAAAAAGTGTTTTATTTCTTGAAGAGTATATATTCAATTGTTTGTAAAGCAAGAAGTTGCAAGAATGATCCGTGAGACACGACAAATGAATTAGCAGGTTCACCACAGATGTTTGCATCAGCCAAAAATCTAACAATAATATTTTCGTTTTCTCAAAAGTCGGTACGAACTTTCCGGACAACCCAATATTAGCTATACTGATTTTCCCAGATTTTTTTTTCATTCTCACTGATAAAAAAAAAGTTGTTGGCAACCCTGCTCACAACTATCACAAATAAATATATTTTTTCATAAATGGCCAACAACCCGTTCTAACTGCTGCGTGACAAACATGTACGAATAATCAAGTCAACATGCTACTTACTTTCTCGCCATGGAAACCAGCTTGGCGAACGGCTTCTCCCAGGTGTACATCTTTATCACCTGAATGCCCTGGATAATTTCGTTCATCAGCCGAACTCGTTCGTCCGTCCGCAGTGCCGTTTGCAGGCGCAATATCGACGTTTTCTTGCCCAGATATGCTTGCAGGGGAATAAATAGCAGCAGGAATATCACCCCAAATATGGCCGAGATTCCAATTTCTCTGTACATCAGGTAGGTCACGATGACGGTCTCCAGAGGACCAACCCAAAGATAGTGCACAAACAGTACTGCCAAATCAAGCCGACCGACGTCGTTCGAGAGCAGGTTCACCACCTGTCCGGCGGTGGTATCTCCCAGGGCGGTTTTGCTTAGTCTCAACGATTTCCGGTAGATCATACTGCACGCGGCGACGCGCAGTTTCATACCCAAATGAAGCTGTGATAGCATGTAGGAATGCATGAACAGAACACTGATTGCACTGCATAGCACCACTGCTGCCGCATACAGGTAAGCCTCATTAACGTCGCCGTTTTGCTTCGAGTAGTAAGCCACTAAGGCACCCAAAAAGATCGGCTGAGTAACTTTGAATGCTAACTCCAACACCAGCAGTACTAAACCGAGCCGCACAATATTCCAGCCGAATACTTTGAATCCAGCTTGCATGAGGCTTGGTTCCTTGCCTTTCGCCCGTTTGTTTGCCACCTCTTCCTCCCACGCATGACAGAGCCGATTGCCCAGATTGCTAGATTTGTGTGTTTTCAGCGGCTGGTAGAGATCTTCGGGACCGAGTTCTTTTTTGGAGCCCTTGTAGAAAATAGGTATCACCCAGCCGAACATTATGTACGACAGGAAGCTGGCGTTCTCGGCGGGGCATACCGGTAGTTCGGCCGGTTTGTTCGTCTCCATGGTTCAGTGCTGTAACGATAACGGAGAAGATTGAAAATATGAAGGAGCAATATATTACAGTTTAGTTTATGAATTATAATGTTCACTAATTTAATGCTGGGATATGCCAGTTTTTCTCAAATTTATTGGCACAAAGAATTGACCCGAAAGCAATTTGTACTGTGAAAAAGGTAGAGCGGTAGTCAACCTGTTGTAATATGCGAGTCATATACCCCGTCTAGATACGTAACACTTGTTCCTCTAAATTCTACTGTAGAACTATTACAAATGGTTCTTCCTTCGATCTTGACACAATCTGCCCGTCCAGTGCTGTATATTTTGACTGTGAGTTTTGTATGAGTGAATATCAATAAACTTCATGCATGTACCGTTGAGAGACTAAAACTTCGTGAGAGTTGATTAGAATCAAAATCAAGGTGCTGTTATGGTTCGTGCAATGCTAATTTCATCATCGCATCTATTGACGTCTTGAAAATTCGATATAATCTATCCGGAAATCCGTATGCGTGCATGTATCCAGTACTTCGCAATTGATCTAGATCCAATGAATGAGATCGAGAATCTAATGTTTGCTGCATGCATGTGTGCTAAAACCGTTGAACGCTCAAAAGAATTATACAATCAGTAGCTTTGCATATATAGCTATGCACGCAGGGACAACGGCTTCCGCATAACTTACGTATATAGCCAGGCTGGGACAGCGGCTTTTGAAGTTCTGATTTACCTTCCGATTGAACTTCCTCTTGTAACTAGTTCGATACTAGTGATGTGCGACTAAATGAAAAAAAAATATCTTTTAAGTCCAACCCTAATTTCAGCAAACGGTGCATGCCATCCAGACCATGAACAATGGAGATTCAATGTAATTTACTGCCACTATTTTCATTGTATCAAAAAAGATAAAAGGTGATGGATCTGGGCCTAGGGGCACAAACGGGATC
Source organism: Toxorhynchites rutilus septentrionalis (assembly GCF_029784135.1). Lineage (NCBI taxonomy): Eukaryota > Metazoa > Arthropoda > Insecta > Diptera > Culicidae > Toxorhynchites > Toxorhynchites rutilus. The sequence goes on from NC_073745.1 coordinate 256,237,294, forward strand.
TTGACATAGGACTGTGATTGTGTGTAGTAATTACATTTGAATTGAGTTTTTTCATTGTTCTTTTTTTCTCTTATGATACATCAAACGGAAGACCTGAAAAAAACGTTTACTGTATTAACTTGTATTCTTCAAACGGGTTAGATAACGTGATAGAATGATAGATGTACACAAAAATACATATGAAACCATTACTATCCTTTTCTTCTGTTTTTTCAATTATGCAGAAGAAGACAAGGAGTCATCATTTATCATTTTTAGACACAAGTTTTAATAGTTAAGATCTACATCAAGTCAGATCCTAATCTATGCCTACAGATATAAATCATAGAAAAAAAATATAATTTTCTACTTCGTTGCCACGTTGTCCGGAACATTGTTTGCAGGGGGTTGTAATAATTTTAGAGCCAGATGATGTATATTGAGTATTCTATTGAGAAGTTCGCGTAGCTGCTGAAGTGAACTGATCTCTTTTGGTGCTCAGTTCTGCTTATGTATAGGAAAGGGAAAGAAGAGCGAGCAAGTGCATTCGAGGAAGTGAAGCGTGCTTCTTAAGGAAGACATATATGGGGAACATAAAAAGACGGGTGGGTAATGTCGGGGACATAACCGGAGTGACGTAGGACTATACAAAGGGGACAGCTTTTGCTGAATATATATTTTAAATATATTGTTTTATTTTCTTCTCCTACCTATCTACCTGAAAAATGAATTAGTTTACTGCTTACTCTTTATGAACATGTTGGGGTTCTGAAAAGAACCTTTGGTGTTGTGTTTTTGCTTTTTTTGTACAAACTTTCTCAATTTTTTCTCACTATCTCATAGTTCACTCTTGATTTTTTTCTGAAGGCTTTGTACTTATTAAATGTTCAACGCTGGGCATCTTTTGGCGTATGCACACATCGTACAATCAAAATGATGGTTGTGATAGGGAATGCATAGGTGGTCATCAGCTCATCCGCTATCATATATTTCACTATTGAGCACATTACCGTACCTTAAACTGTAGTTTCGGAGACGAATGAATTGTAAGATTTATAGTCTCCGCAAACAAAGTAAATAAAAATGAAAAAGAACTAAGGTTTTGGAGGAAGGGTTTTCCAATAAAAATATACAAAAAAATATCGAAGGGAAGTGTTTTGAGATATGAAAGTTTTTAATATTTAATTCATTTTTCGAATAAAATTTGGTGCATCATTTAAAACATTTATCTGTATTTTTAAGTTACGATTCTTTGAAAAGGTCAATGATTTTGAATACGCCCTTTTAAAAAAATAGTCGTAATTTAAATTGGTCATATGATAATCAAAATTAGGACTCTGGTAACACTAAATTCCATAGCGGAGCTTAACATCCTAAACTCAGTATTTCTTGCAATTTTTTCGAAGAATCGGTCTCATAAAAACCAAAATTTGAAAATTCGCAACAACTGATAATTTTATTCTTCAAGCGTGGTTCATTTAGAATCCGGAATCACAAAACCAATTTTATTTCAGGATTGGTTAAAGGTACAAAACATGTTATTATATCAACATCACCAAAAAACGCAACTCTAACCAAGGTACCATTCGGAGAATCCGTATACGAGAAACAAGAACTGCAACCAGGACGTTGAAGCCAAATCTGTTGGCCAAAAGGCGCGCTCCAAAGTTGTACACCAAGGATTTGACGAAGTACGAAGGATGCATGCTGATGGATAACCAATCTACAGCTTATATTATGCAAAGTTTTATCGAACTCATATTCAGAATACGGGGCAATACCAACATCATCATAAAGTTCATTCTATCACGGCCTTGTTAGACCTTCTAGCTTTCTGGCTGTCATGAAACATGCTTCTCAATACAAACTTTGACTTTGCATCTCAATACAACCAGCAATTGATTTGTGATTCATAACTTTTTTCAGACACCGCAGCATCCCTGTTTCGATAGTATGGGTTTTAATCATGAATTTCTCGATAGTTTTCGATTAAGGTAAAAGAAATGGATTTTGTTGAAGTTGAACTACAGGTACTGATTGCACAAGTAAGGGGCGGGCTGTCCACATACCACGTGAACAACTTAAGGGGGTAGGGGTACGAAAATGTCTACGCTTGTCCGCGGTGAGGAAGGTAGGTGTATAGACAATTTCCACGTGGACATATTAGATTAATATTTCAGTAAAAGAATGAATATTTTACAAAGAATATTTTTAGCGAGCTGTGTAGTATTAAAAAAGTATGACATAACGGGTGTTCAATAAAAAATGAGAATTTCTTCAGTGATATTGTAAAAAAAACCGGTTGCTCTTCAAAAAAAAAAGTCAGTGGATTTTGGCAAAGGAACATCGCTCAGCCGTACGACGCAATTTTTCGGAGATTCTTTTACAAGAGCACTGACATCTTTCTTATGGATGCAATTCCGGATCCTCGTAGTCAGCTGCTTGGTGTTCGTGGTGGCCCGCCAATTATTCTTGTATACCAGGGCACTGAAGAAACCGAAAAAATCCTCGATCGGACGACACTGGGTCAAGTTGGCCGGGTTCCGGTTCTTGGGTACGTACGGTTAAACGTCTTCTTGGTGTATTGGGAAGATGCCTTGTCCGGCCAGAAGATGTGCTCCCCATTAGAATGATATTACTCTAAGAACGGAACCAGAATATTCTCTAGGCAGTCCTCCTGGTACACCTTCTGGTTGATGGAAAGCCGGTCGGCTTGTTGAAACCCCTTTGTCGGAGATTGCAATATACAGCAAAACCTTCTTCCCAAACTTATGCTTACATTTATACTTCACCCCGGGAGTGTGGCGACCTTGTCGCTGATATAATACCGGTCAATGCCGGGAATGTGGGACTTTGACAGCGGAAAATAACTCTCGTCGTCCAGCACGAACGACGTCTCGCGATAATTCTTCGTCATCCGCCGGCACTGAGATTCCACGGTCGCTATCTGCTCGTCCGTGTACTCTGGAGTCCTAGTCTTCTTCCGACAGACGATGCCCTTCTGCTTGAAAGTTCTGTGGATGTATGTAGGAATGAAAAGGTTTCGGTCGGCGTCACGCAAACTCGTACTGTCCTGGTTGTCGAACAGATTTTTCAGAGATTCCTTCTACTTTTTCGTCATGATCTTCGCCGGACGGCCACTACCGGTCTTCCGCTCGACGTTGCCAGTGCTCACTGGCACATTTGCGTCCCGAAAGTTTCACGCGTTTCGAGTGCTTGTTGTTTCGACGCCACTTTTGATCGAACTGACAGCACCCGAGCGGAAAGAAACGAGGAATCCGTTTCTAGGGAACCCAGAGAGCAATTCTCTCGGTGAAAAACAAAGGGCCTGGCCGGGTAAGGAAGTAAAAAGTGCCCCCAAACCAAATCACTAGCCGTATGGCAAATATTGTAAAGGATATTAAATAAGAAATTTTGGCGGTTTATTTGAACCCCTATCTGGTTTGACGTAGGATCTATAGTGAAAAACGTACTTTTCGTTAATTTCACGCCATCCTCAAAAGATCCGAGATAAAAATTTGAAAAAAATACTGAATGTGCATCTTACTACGATGTATCAAAAAAAATTATCAAAAAAAAATTTCATCAAAAATTTTAGTACTAAAAAAAATAATGAAATCTTGAAAATTTTTTTTTTGGGATTTAGAGATTCAGTACTACTCTAATTCATATTTTAATGTGTTTCTACGGCTTTTCTAGATATGTGTGATTTTTTTCAGATTTTTTTCAGTGTTGCGCGGTATCAAAAAATTTTTTTTTTATGTTTCCAAAGAGTGGTTAGGTAAGGGAGTAAAAAGTGCCCCCAAACCAAATCACTAGCTGTATGGCAAATATTGTAAAGGATGTTAAATAAGAAATTTTGGTGGTTTATTTGAACCCCTATGTGGTTTGACGTAGGATCTATAGTGAAAAACGTACTTTTTCGTTTATTTCACGCCATCCTCAATAGATCTGAGATAAAAATTTGAAAAAAATACTGAATGTACATCCTACCATGGTGTATCAAGAAAAATTATCAAAAAAAATTTCATCAAAAATTTTTGTACTAAAAAAATATTAAAATTTTGAAAATTTTTTTTTTGGATTTAGAGATTCAGTACTACTCTAATTCATATTCAAATGTACTCTTACGGCTTTTCTAGATTTATAAATATCTTCAAACTGTTTTTTTTTTCAAATATCTAATACTAAAAATAAAATGAAAAAAAATACACAGTACAAAAAAATGTTATAGATTTTCTGGCATTTCGAAATTTTGAAAAAAAAAATATAACTTTGAGACCCACTCCTGCTCAAATTTTTATTTAAATGCGTTCGTATGTGTCTTTTTTCTACATGTGGCGTAATTTTTCCTGAATTTTTAAGAGCATTGTGTGACACAAAATAATTTTCTTCATCGTCTGCATTATTATTTTTATTTTTTTGAAATCGATTATTTTATTGTATTCGTGGTTTTCAATTGAAAGATTAAAATAAAAAAACAAATCGAATTTGTGGTCTCAAAGTTATATTTTTTTTCAAAATTTCGAAATGCCAGAAAATCTATAACATTTTTTTGTACTGTGTATTTTTCTTTTTTATTATTTTATTTTTATTATTAGATATTTAAAAAAAAACAGCTTGACGATATTTATCAATCTAGAAAAGCCGTAAGAGCACATTTAAATATGAATTAGAGTAGTATTGAATCTCTAAATCCCAAAAAAAAATTTTCAAATTTTCATAATTTTTTTTTAATACTAAAATTTTTGATGAATTATTTTTTTGATAATTTTTCTTGATACACCGTGGTAAGATGCACATTCAGTATTTTTTTCAAATTTTTATCTCGGATCTATTGAGGATGGCGTGAAATGCACGAAAAAGTACGTTTGTCACTATAGATCCTACGTCAAACCACATAGGGGTTCAAATAAACCGCCAAAATTTCTTATTTAATATCCTTTACAATATTTGCCATACAGCTAGTGATTTGGTTTGGGGGCACTTTTTACTCCCTTACCTAACCACTCTTTGGAAACATAAAAAAAAAATTTTTTGATACCGCGCAACACTGAAAAAAATCTGAAAAAAATCACACATATCTAGAAAAGCCGTAGAAACACATTAAAATATGAATTAGAGTAGTACTGAATCTCTAAATCCCAAAAAAAAAATTTTCAAGATTTCATTATTTTTTTTAGTACTAAAATTTTTGATGAAATTTTTTTTTGATAATTTTTTTTGATACATCGTAGTAAGATGCACATTCAGTATTTTTTTCAAATTTTTATCTCGGATCTATTGAGGATGGCGTGAAATGCACGAAAAAGTACGTTTGTCACTATAGATCCTACGTCAAACCACATAGGGGTTCAAATAAACCACCAAAATTTCTTATTTAATATCCTTTACTATATTTGCCATACAGCTAGTGATTTGGTTTGGGGGCACTTTTTACTCCCTTACCCGGCCAGGCCCTTTACGCTCTTTCCTTTTCTACAGAAAAGTATTGAAATCATTATCATTTTTTTTCGAACACCCGTTAGTTCCCTACAGCGCGGGTTTCAATTCAGCTTTTGCAGAATGCATCGAAATAATTAATCGAATTAAGAAATAATTCTTCGAATGATCATGTGTAAGTATAAAATATAAAATTTGACTGGATGACTGGATGGTTTCTACAAAATAATTGTAAGTGCTACAAATGACTCGAAAAAGTCTGGGGCGCCTTTAGAGGAACTGAGAGTCGATGTCCATGATATTCACTCCAAAAATCAGATTTTCTTCAATCAGTACATCGAGCCTTTCATCTGCTGACGTTTAAAAGCGTTTAAAAACGTGTGTTTGTGTGAGAATATCATTTGATTCAAGATTCAATTAAACAATATTAGATGAATTTACTAGCGAGAGCTAGCTGGTAATTTTAGCTCACGAGCACTTTGTAAGACCCTGGATGCAGAGCGGTTGATAAGGATTTCAAAATAAAAATATTTTCAATGGTCGTGGAACGTGTCTTCTGAAAATTTTCCGAACGATTGCGTTGTGTTGACAACAACAGTGAAGTTGAGATACTATGGCTGAACAGGGACACGATTGAGGAAGGTGAATCAAAAACCGAGAGTGAAGATGAACCAACGTTTCCTGTGATCGATAATATTCTGCAGTGAGCGAAGTCTCCATGGACTAATGAACTAGATCACTAGAAAACAGTGCCTGCTGCATACTTCATTTTTTGAACAAATCAAGAAAAAAATAAATTAAATAAATTCAATTGTTTACTTCATGGACAACAAGGACAACAAAAGGGGAGGGGTATAATCAATGTCTACGCATGTCCACGGAGGGGGAGGAGGGTGTCTACAATTGTGAAATTTTTGTCCACGTGGTATGTGAACAGCCCCTAAGTTGCAACACAACCGGGAATAAGTGATAGTCGCTAGGGCCGAGGTCTGGGGAGTAAGGAGGATGGTTGAACATAGTCCATTTGATTTTTTTCAATTGCTCTTGAGTTACGCGAGCAGAATGGGGCAGCGCATTATCGTGGATGAGGAACACTCCTTTCGTCAATAAACCTGGCCTTTTGTTTTTAATCGCTTTTCGTTTTTAATCGGTCTTAAACTTCACAATAGTACGACAGGCGTTCAGGCGTTCGGCGGTCAACGATTCGATAACACTGAAAAAAATCGTGACGCAGTTACATCGTACTTCAAAAAGTTGGATGCTACGCACTTCGCGCTCGGAATAGAAAAACTCGTGCCACGCCATGAAAAATGCCTCGAACGTTACGGCGATTATGTAGAAAAATAGAAAATAAAACGCAGATTACGAAAATCACTTTGTTTTTTGTCCTAACTTTATTTTTCCGCGATTTCTAAGGCACTGAAACATATTTTTTGAACGACCCTCGTATGTATAATATCACAAAAGAGAAAAATTACGAATGGTACAAGCGTTCCAGAGATATCGGTGATAATATTTTCCCATTCAGTAGAGCTGGAATCAATTGTCGATGTTTTCAAACAGGCTAGTTTTCATTTCTTAACTATATTGCATCGAGTGTGTCAGTCTAAGTTAACATATTTCCAACGCTCATAACATTATCACATCTCCAATGAATGTTCCACTGCACCATTTCATTGATTCAATCTACACATTATTCAGTCTGAATTGAGTCTTTGCTTATGTAGTTGACGATGCATGCATTCATTTTTGAATGGAATGTTTTATTCATTTTATAATCGTTATCGTTCTAGAAGGAGATCAAATAATTATTAAAATCAGATATTTGAACAATTCATAGTTGTAACCAAGTGAAATCTAAGTTAATGTACGATAGAATCGAGACAACCTTACCAATTTCCTCACCGGCTTTCCGGTGTCAAGTTTTCCCACACAGTCTAGCCTATCAGTGAGTTGTTAATGATCGTGAAAACACGCGTTTTCCGCGGAAATTGACCATCACCAAGTGGCCTTGCCACACTGCTTGCTTGTGACGGTCAGTGTCAAATTGCACACCCCCTGCGTGGAAACCAATTTGAAGTAGCGTTCCACTCGAACGATTTCAGCTGTTGTTAACCTGCAAACAAACCGATGTTATCGGTTCTGAGTTGAACCAGACTAATAATTGAACGATGATGATTGCTCATGTGTGAGTGCTCAGATAGTTGTTAACACATGGCTGAACGACTCTTTATGTAGTTCACTCCATAATACATTGCGGTGTGCACGACAGGGCTTTTGAGCCTTGCATTTGAAACACTGCACTGTACTCCAATCGAACTCATCAGTTTTGTCAGACGAGCAGAGTGTGGGTCGGCCGGTTGCAGCCGCATGATTCTGTGTTATTCAATCGCTGCTGCCAGTGACCTGTAACAGTACACAACTGCGCACACAATTGAATTAGCTATGAACAATTATGGGAATAGTTCGACTGAACGTGTTTCTGTTTACAACCGATAATAGCGCACATATGATATAGTTAGATGAGTAATAATCATACATGCATATAGAGCATGACGGTTTGTTTTCAATTTTACGGCGCTACTGTGAGAAAGTGTAACTATCATAATACTATATTCGGATAATATGTAAGGCAGTGTAATCTCGAGACAGCAAATAGAATGCAACTGAAACATGATCGCCTATTTTATAGATATAAAATTCAAATAATTCAAATAAAAAATATTGCTTCATTCAGCATCTGGTTGGTTCTGAAATGTTTTGGCAGCAAAGTGCTTGGAAAGTTCTCCTTTTTCGGCAGTGAAAAGTTTTATTACGATACATACAAATTTTTAAAAAATATGATAGATGGGAGCCGTAAAGATATTGAACTTCCACGTCAAAAAACGCCAGATTTTAGGTTCAAAAATTGGAGCCTTGCTGAATTTGACTACATTTGCCGTATGTAACGTCTTCAAACGATTCCGTGAACGGAAAAGTATCATTTGGATGGATTGAAGTGCGCGTCGTAGTGGAACATACGATCGGCAGCTGCATAGGTATATATAGGGTTGGGGAAAAATAAATGTCGTATTTCTGATCGAAATTTGACGCTTTATTTGACATACTTAAAATTATCCAATTTAAGTCAAATATGCGCCGTTTTATTCGCAAACTTGTTGCCATTTAGAAGGCAACTTCATTATCCCCCCTCCTTATTTGCAAAAAACTCAGACAGCCAGTTTTCGCAAGCTTCTTTTGAGGCTAACTTAGTATCACCAAGAGCGTTTTGAGATGACAATCACTTGGATCCAGGTCCAGACTATACGGTGGGTGCAATAGGACATCCCATCCGAGCTCCCGTAGCTTCTGACGGGTCATCAAAGATGTGTGAGACCGAGCGTTGTCCTGGTGGAAAACAGCACCATTCCTATTGATCATTTCAGGTCGCTTCTGGTCAATCGCCTGCTTCAAACGGTCAAGCTGCTCGCAGTAGAGAACCGAGTTGAGGGTCTGGCCATAGTTGAGCAGCTCATAGTGGATGATTCCCTTCCAATCCCACCAACCACACAGCAAAACCTTCTTGGCCGTCAATCCGGGCTTGGCGATGGTTTGGGCCGGCTCACCGCGCTTCGACCACGACTTTTTTCGCTTTAGGTTTTCGTACGTGATCCACTTTTCATCACCAGTCACCATCTTCTTCAAAAATGGGGTGTATCTTCGACAGCCATTACATCAGAACGAAATCGATCAAACCAACGCTGTGCTGTGCGAATCGTTACAGTATCGGGTCCATAAACTACACGAATTTTTTCTGCCGCCTTCGTTGCAGTTTTACCTCGCAGGTAGTAAAAACGTATAATATGGCGAATTTCTTGCTTGGTGGACTCCATCTTTGACGCGCTATAAAGGGTGTGTCACATCAAATTGCATCACGGAAAAAGCACTGTAGAAATTCGCCCAGTAGACCGATCCTTTTGAAAATTTTAGACAGTAAAATAAAAACTATTAAACAACTTTTGGCATTTTCTTTTTATTCATACTTCGAGCCCAAGCCCGTATGCTCGCACCTTCCTCTTTACCCCGTCCATAAGGTTCTGTACAACGTCAGGTTGTAGTTTTTTTTGAACAGAAATCCATTTTCTCTTGAAGTCCGCCTCCGATTTGACAACTTTTGGCACGAAGGTGACCCCGTTGGCTTCGTACCACTCCAACACGTCCTTTGAATAGTGGCACGAAGCGAGATCCGGCCAGAAGATGGTCGGGCCCTCGTGCTGCTTCAATAGTGGTAGTAAGCGCTTCTGTAGGCACTCCTTAAGGTAAACCTGCCCGTTTACCGTGCCGGTCATCACGAAGGGGGTGCTCCGCTTTCCGCAAGAGCAGATCGCTTGCCACACCATGTACTTTTTGGCAAACTTGGATAGTTTCTGCTTACGAATCTCCTCCGGAACGCTGAATTTGTCCTCTGCGGAGAAGAACAACAGGCCCGGCAGCTGACGAAAGTCCGCTTTGACGTAGGTTTCGTCGTCCATTACTAGGCAATGCGGCTTCGTCAGCATTTCGGTGTACAGCTTCCGGGCTCGCGTCTTCCCCACCATGTTTTGCCTTTCGTCGCGGTTAGGAGCCTTCTGAACCTTGTATGTACGCAGGCCCTCCCGCTGCTTGGTCCGCTGGACGAATGAACTTGACGAATTCAGCTTATTGGCGACATCCCGGACCGAACTTCTCGGATCACGTCTAAACTGCTTAACTACGCGCTTGTGATCTTTTTCACTGACGGAGCATCCATTTTTGCCGTTCTTCACCTTCCGGTCGATGGTTAGGTTCTCGAAGTATCGTTTTAGTACTCTGCTGACCGTGGATTGGACGATTCCCAGCATCTTACCGATGTCCCGATGTGACAACTCCGGATTCTCGAAATGAGTGTACAAGATTAATTCACGACGCTCTTTTTCGTTCGACGACATTTTTCCAAATTTACGAAAAATTGACAGTGAAGCATGGCCAACGTGATCTATACACTCTTATCTGATTATAAGCGAAAGCTGAAGATATAATTCCTAAAAATTAAATTTCTACAGCGTTTTTTCGGTGATGCAATTTGATGTGACACACCCTTTAACTTGAGACTGAAAAGGACAATCAAAACGACACTTGTAGCACAGATCGTCGTCTTTATATAGCCGAATAGTATGACCCGATGCGATAAGTACAACACAAGACATGTTCAAGTGTTGCCATATATTGACAATATACTACATTTCTTTTTCCCCGACCCAATATTAAGGCGCCAATGAATATGGTTTTCTCGAATTTCACAAAGTTACCCCATAAAAAATGTTCACCACCACGAAAAAACACCTTATGCCAAATATCAACTCAATCGGACTCGAGGGAGAGTGGCGCTAAGCGGTCAAAGTTTGAGTTTTCTGAAAATCGAAAAATCACCCAAGCAGGGTTGCCACATTTAATTATGTAAAACTTTCTGAAAAAATCTGTACATCTGTATTTTTAGCCAAAATCTGTATACAAAATCTGTATCGGAAAGTTAAAGGAAAAAAATGAAAATAAAGGTTCATTTTCACTTTGAGCTTATTTTTCTTATTTATAGGTTGTTAAAATCGAGCCAATACAACAAAATAAGTCCGAAAAGTTTTTCGTCTCTGAATTATATGATGTTTTTACATGGTTTTCTTGAACTTTGCCTTCAAATTTTCCTTCAACTTCATCCTTGACGCTCCTCCTTGAGCCGAAACATAGTTCTTCGCATTTAAAATAGAGTCCATAACTGTGGGAGCCAACCGATTTCCGGACTTTCTTTTGTTGGCACTGTAAAGCAAAAATATTCGCTCAACACATGCTAATGAATGTCATCAAAAATATCTTACAAACGACCTTAGCAGTTAATACAACAATTTCGCATCACGTATTTTGACATACAACAGGTGGGACCAAGTTATATCCGAGTCACTTTGACTTGAGTGGCCTGTAGTCTTGTCTATTTACTGTTTCAACGAATTGAGGAAATTGGTGCATCAAATCTTTGTCTCTCTTTCTCTCTCTCTCTCTCTCTCTCTCTCTCTTTCTCAGTCATTTCTCATTATAAAGTTCGAGCTTTCTGATTGAAAAGTGCGATTGACGTTATTGATGAGCGGTAGATAAAGTTTAGGAACAGTATAATCGGTTTAGTCATAGTATCGTTTAAATGAGTCAATATACGATTGGCGGATTGATTCTAGTCATATTCCACTTGGAACGAAAAGAATTATTTGAGCTCTTCGAATCGCTCAAGATTTCGCTTAATAGCTGCCTACAACGGAATCCATCTCGTTGAGTTGCGTTCATTTTTTTACAAATCAAGTTATCTATATATGCACTGTAATAAATTTTATATTTAAATTTGAATTTTGAAAAAATCTGTAAATACTGTATTTTTGCTGAAAATCTGTAATTCTGTATACACAGATTATGTATCTCAAATTTGGAGAAAAATCTGTAAAACACAGAATATTCTGTATATGTGGCAACCTTGCACCCAAGGGGGGAGTGAAGGAAATCGAGGTTTGAAAAAAAAACCTTATGCCAAATGTCTTAAAATTGCATGAAACGTCGAGATCTACTGTAATCTCGAGAAATTTTTTTTCTCAAAAATCGACACTCTGGGACTTAGCGGTTTTTACGGAATTTGAGGCAACACTTATTGTTTAGGGTTCCAATAAAAATAGTTATCTCGATATTTTCATTCGGAACTAGCTATGAAATGTTGGATTGCACGATAATATACCCAATGCAAAATATTAGCTCAATCACACTTCATTTTTTAGTGTTAAAAGACGTTAAAATTTGAGTTTTTTGAAAACCGAAAAACCATCGGAAATCGGGGTTTAAAAAATATTGATGCCAAATGTCTTATAATTACACGAAACTTCGATATTTACTGTTATCTCAAAAAAAATGTTTTGTCAAAAATTTATAATTTTTCTTGCGCTCGGTCGTTTTTCCATCTGAAAAGTCGATTTTTGACAAACAAATTTTTTTTTCAGATAACTTTAAATCTCGACGTGCCATAAAATTTTAAAACATTTGGCATCAATTTTTTTTTAAAACCTCGATTTCCAGTGATATTTGGTTTCCAAAAAAACTCAAGCTTTGATCGCTTGGCACCACTCTCTTTAGTCCGATTGAGCTGATATTTTGCATACGGTGGTTTTTCGAGGTGGTGAACATTTTTTATGGGGGAACTTTGTGAAATTCGAGATAACCATTTTCATTGGCACCCTGTTATACGAGGGCGGTTCGATAAGTACTTAGCCTCATCGTCCGATGGTTCAGTATCGCAAGAGAGATTACTTATCGTGTAGTACATGCCCGTGAACGGCTACTGTCAAAATTTCAGCCGAATCGGACTCGTGGTTTTGTTTCGACCGTGTGTGGAAGCGGGCGCTTCCGAGGATTTTATAAAAATGGAAAAAATGGAAATTTCGCCGTCGCCACGGCCAAATTGGTCGAATTGCACTACGAACTGCTGCTTATTGTTTTCAAACTTGAAAAAGTCACTCACCGGGCAGAAATTTGAGTCTACCGATCGGAGGTCATTTGAAAAGTCCGTGTAGAAATGGATACTACTTTTTTTTTTAATTTAAATCGTTTATTTTTACAGGCTCAGTTACATAGGTTTAAAGGAGCCGAACTCCTTACTGTATTGTTACTAGTATATATACATTTTTCCTTAATTCTAATGTTAATAATATAGGAAACCGATTACTCGCGGTCGACTCGAGTTTAGAAGGGTGACATATTTTCTTCAGGAAAAGGAGGGTATATGAGGATATGTTGACAATGATCACACTCACACTCTCAATCACACTCATCACACTCAATTCTTAAACCTATCTTATATCTAATATGTATTAACATTTCATCTTATTCTTAAGAAGGGATCCGATCTCTCACAAAGCAGAAGGAAAAACTAAGGGTATAAGGACAATCACACACGAAGATCGATAGCTTTAAGGAATACATATATTTGGGGGATACTACTTAACTAACTTAATTAATTATTTGGGGTAAACTTTTTTTTTCCAAACTCAGTCTCTTTTTAGGCTTATACACTTCGTCCAACGCTGCCTTAGATGTTGATTCCTTCTGAATAATGGAATTTGTCCAAGTCTGAACAATAGGAATTCGTTTCTGCAATCACCTCCTCAATTGAATTAAATCTTTTCCCCTCCAGCCATTTCTTCAAGTGGGGAACAAATAGAAGCCCGAGGGAGTCAAGTCTAGAGATTAGGGAGATACGGAACGAGTTGGAACCCTATTTGCATTAATTTTGCGACCGCAATTGCTGTGAAAGTCACTCGACTTCTTCGATTCAAACGCATGCCAAACACATATTAAGAGAAGCTACTAAATTAAAGTGACAAGAAGGTCAGAGGTCTAACGCGGGACACACAAAACAAAACGTTATGTATATACGTTATGTGAACATAAACCATAGTTTAGCGAGTCTAAACTGATCAGTATTATTTCATTCTGAGTATCGGCAGTATCAGTTGTGATTTTTCGGTGGTTTAGATTTTGTTTACGCTCGAAAATCACTCGCTCAATCAGAGAATTTACGCCTGGCAAGCACGACTTAAATTCTACAATTTTCTTCAAATTATCGAATGGAATGCTCGAACATTTCAATTAATTTTTCATCGACACAAAAAAATGGACTAATTTCGGATGGCGATGAAAGATAAGTTATAGGAACAAATTTTCTTTAAATCTTACGTTTATTAAGTCTACAACAAAAAATGATTCAAGGCTGTTGATTCGCAGCAGCAGCACTGTCAAGCAACTTGATGATTTTTCCATACTGCAAGCACCACCCCGCAGTGAAGGAGTTGGACATCCTGAGGCACTTTGTGTCCGCCAGATATCTGGTATTTACAATACCATCTCTTTGCCGCTCCTTAAGCCGGGAGATCGAAGCAGCCGTGGAGAACAATCTGGCCAAAATTTACATTTTTATGCGGAAGCGTCTGACGAAGACCGGCCGTATCTGAGCAGCAGGCAATCACCCAGAAGGAGTAGCTTGAGGTGCTGGTGAAAAACTTCTTTTCGTACTCATAGTGAAAGACGAGACGTACTTGATGCTAGAATTCAACGAATGGCAGGGGACCGTGTACTTTATGTTCCCTAGGTAAGCGATGATATCGAATATATCATTCGCATCAAGTTCTCGAAGAAGGTCCTTCTCTGACAGACGTGAAGGGAATGTCCAAGCCGCTATTCTTTCGAGTCATATGGTGAACGGGGAGATATATAGTACGAAGTGCTTGCCGGAGTTGGGAAGGTGATTTGGTGTTTATGCCGAACCTGGATCAGCCCATTATGCCAAAAGATCACTGGAGGATGGATCGGCTGGAGATAAACATTATCGCGAAGACCACCAACCTTCTCAACATTCCCCAGCTGCGCCCGATAGAAAACTTTTGGGCGAATGGCCAAAATAGAGAGACAGACGACCCCAAAACCACGGAAAGGTAAAATAACACCCCGATATAAATCTTTTCATCGGCCATGGTTCAGGTTCCGGCCAACTTCCGTAAGACCGCCCAGTGCTTCATTTATGATACTTCATCAAAAAACTTTGCCTCTTCCTGTCGAGTATACACTACTACTTCCGGCTTATTTAAAACGTTAAGCCCTGACCGAGCTAGAGGACCAAAGAAGAACTTTTCGTCTGACTCACGTTGGTTCCAGCGGATCAATAGGGTACTTTTATAAAAATCATTTTCCAATTTTGTTGCTGTCGCTTCCAGTTGACACTCTCTAAACAAAAAGCCTAATGTCGGTGCGATGAAACCAGCTCAACGTATTAATTTTGGATGCATTAGAAGCGCTCTTGAACAGTCTGCCAAATAAAAGTTTTTTTTCAATTCATCCATTTAAGAAAATCAACATGATCAAATTGTGATATTGAAATATATTGATATCGCGGGACATTTTCGTTTCTTTTGCCAAATGCGGGACATTTTCGTTTCTTTTGCCAAATGCGGGACGTTTCGCGGGACGGAATCTTACGCGGGACATTTTGTTGAAATGCGGCACTGTCCCGCGTAACGCGGGACGTCTGGTCTGTTTATACTAAATAAACATAACCTCGATACGCACCAATAGTGTCATCTCTCTGGCTTTGCACACACTTCAAACGACCATCGTAACTACAGTAATATTATGCGAGTTTTTCTTCAGAAAGGAGGAATAACATTTCTTCAACGCAATGTTTTAATTGAAGATGCTGAAAAAATATTGTTTTCAGGATCGAGATCAACTGCGGAATACTCGGGAGTTTGACACAATGTGCCATGGGCCTTACGCGGAATGATAAAAGCGTTATCGTCAGATGGAAGGCAAGAATATGTTGATTACTTCTTTCAGAATATTAACGAGACCAGGCAAGTGAAGGGTAATTTATAACGTGGGAACTTCTTGAGTATTTAACAGAAATATGATATCTGCGTAATTTGATATCTTACATGATTGAACAAAACGTTTCCTGCAAATTTCTCAAGGTTTCTATAATGCGGTAAGACTGACAACTGACAAGCCTTCTGTTTTTTTTTCTGATTGACCAAAAATATCTAAATTAGGATAATATTAGCTTCCAACGTTGATAACAGGGTGACGTCAACGAACTCTTATCGGACAGTTTTATGGCATCTCTTCATCTCCATATTTGACTTAAATTTGCCTCCGTTGCGTTCGTAGCCGATGAAGTAATTACCCTAATCATCTCATATAACCGACGGAAATATCTCTCCCCCGTAAGAGTTTTCTCTTACGTCAGTATGTTATGATAACACTTATCGCACAATTGAAGACGAGTGTAACGCAGTTGAGCTAACGTACCCAACTATTAAGCCAACATTAACGATTAACAGTATAAAGAACTTATAACACGTCACCATGTCCCGTTACTCATCTTTTCTCCAATGTCCGAATGTCATACTCGTAAAACGTGAAATACGTGAAACTTTTATGGGGCGTTATTGACCGTGCCATTGCCACGATTTCTAGCGGAAAGACAACACAAAAATCTGACACGCCTCATTGAACAAGGCAGGCGTTAAAACAAATTATGAAAATTAGTGAACTCGACCTCGGATTCATAGAGCGGTGAGAACAACATTTGTGATTATGTACTACATACTACTCTTAGATAGAGTTGAGAGTCACCGTATCAATTAGTTGCCACTGCTGTTCTGAAAACAGGGCGTTATCAGTGCTCTAATTATGCCTCGCTCAACATGCGCTCGTGGTGAATAGCATCGGAATTTCCAGTCCATAGAGTGAAATTGAGAGTTAAGTTCATCTAAAAATGAAGACTGCAATGGAAAGCGTAGATAAGCTCCAGCTCGACCCTAATAAAAGTAAAAAAATACTGAATATTCAGAAGAAATGTCTATGGTGCGACAAGGATTAATGTGTTTTGTTGATAATACAATCAATATCAGAATGCACGTATACCGACGCACTGCGATTAGGATTCTCAAGAGTCTTCTGTTATTAGGCTCCGTGCGCTATGTCAATAATTATAAGCCGATCATTGTCTATCAGAAACTAGTATTGTTTGCATTCCGCCATACTAAATGTTGACCGTCACCATAAACCGCTCGAACTGAAAGTGGACATCAGTATTGAAGATCATCAGTCGTCCGATTCCGGAGCATACCATGAGTATAACTTTGCACTGTGCGATTTTATTGCGATTAATTCGAGAATTGCGGCATTGGATTGGGAACCGTTACTCTACGGAGAAAACCGAAATGGTCGTTTTTTCTAGGAAGCACGAACCCGCCCAATTCCAGCTTCACCTATCCGGCAAAACGATCAAGCACTCGATGTTTTTCAAATACCTTGGAGTATATTTTGACTCTAAATGTACCTGGGGAATACACATTGCGTATTTGAAACAGAAATGCCAGCAAAGAATCAATTTTCTCCTAGCAATAACCGGAACATGGTGGGGTGTCCATCCAGGAGACCTCATTCAGTTATACAAAACAACGATATTGTCAGTGTTAGAATATGGCAGTTTTTGCTTCCGATCAGCTGCCAGGATTCATATTCTCAAGCTGGAGAGAGTACAATATCGTTGCTTGCGTATAGCAATGGGGTGTTTGCATTCGACACATACGATGAGTCTCAAAGTTTTGGCAGGAGTACCCCCGCTTACTCTTCGGTTCACAGAATTATCCTACAGATTTCTCATCCGTTGCAAGATCATGAATCCATTGGTGATTGATAACTTCGAAAATCTACTCCAACTGATTCCTCAGTCAAGTTTTATGTCTTTATACCATGAGTACCTTACCCACGACGTGCACCCTTCACCAGGCATCTCCAACCAAGTTTGCTTCCCATACTTTTGCAATTCCTCTGTCATTTTTGATCTGTCCATGCGACAAAAAATCCATGGAATCCCAGATCATCTACGCTCAGATTCTATTCCGCCGATATTTTCGGCAGAATATGGGGGCATAGTTAGATCTGATAAAATGTTCTTTACTGACGGTTCATTCATAAACGGGTCCACTGGCTTTGGCATCTTCAATGAAAATTCCAGTGCCTCTTTCAAACTCAAAGATCCTTGTTCCGTGTATGTTGCTGAACTGGGTGCGATATACTAAGCACTGGGGATCATTGAAAATGCCCATCGACCACTATTTTATTTTTTCAGACAGTCTCAGCTCATTAGAGGCAATCCGCTCAATGAAGGTTGATAAACGCTCATCTTATTTCCTAACAAGAATAAGACAACTATTGAGTGTTTTGGTCGAAAAATTATTCAAGATTACCTTAGCATGGGTTCCCTCTCATTGTTCGATTCCGGGGAATGAGAAAGCGGACTCGCTAGCTAAGGTGGGCGCTTTAGAAGACACTCTTTTTAAAAGGCAAATTGCTTATAATGAATTTTTCCACATTCCTCGTCAGTACACGCTCGTAAGTTGGCAACGCATGTGGAGTGGAGATGAGTTCGGTCGTTGGTTACACACGATTATCCCTAAGGTCTCGACGAGGGCATGGTTCAAGAGATTGAATGTAGGTCGTGATTTCATTCGCGTGATATCTCGGCTTATGTCCAATCACTACAACCTAAACGCGCATCTCTATCGCATTGGGCTCGCAGCAAACAATCTTTGTGATTGTGGCGATGGCTACCACGACATCGAGCATGTTGTCTGGTCGTGTATCCGGTTCCATGCTGCTCGCTCTCAGCTCTCTAGAGCACTAAGAGCACAAGGCAGACAATCGGATATCCCCGTCCGGGATATCTTAGGTAGCCGTGATCCTGATCTTCTGCTTCATCTATACCTGTTCCTCAGAAACGCCGATGTCAACGTTTAATGATGTTTCCTTCGTTGTGTCCCCGTTTCATATCCCTCCTATACGATCGATAAACTTTTACTTAGTCGCGGCAATACATACACACACTCTTTACAGACACACGGGCCAAAGGTTGTGCAGTCCACTGATGATTCAACAAGAGCCAAAGGTTGTACCGCTCATGACAACTCTACACGAACTGATGATTGCGCCGGCTAGTGACCATTCTATCCTGGATTCCTCGAGTCGAGAAAGACGCACCACGCTAGATATGAGGTACAGACTAGGGGGGCGTTGCTGATTAATGGTCAGCTGCATCCCAATAGGAAGTATCCCGTGTCGGGCACACGTACAGAGCATTGGAGACAGCAACATCCCAATTACGAAAACACTTGTAATACTAACCTCGAGCCAACCGCGAGTAATCGGTTACATATTACTAACATAGATAATAAGAAAAATTGTATTGAACTCCCGGCCCCGTGAGGCTAACGCCATGTGAGCCTTTATAAAAATATATATTTTGGAAAAAAAAACAAACTTTTTTTCCAAACTTGTGCTTGAACTTGTATTTCACTTCAGGCGGTGTGGATGACTTGTCGCTGGAGTAGTAATTATCATTTCCTGGAATATGCGTTTTGGACAGCGGAAAATAGCTTTCGTAGTACAGAACGAAAGACGTCCCGCGGTATTTTTTGGTCATCCACCGACACTGTGATTTAACCGTCTCAATCTGCACCTCCGTGCACTCCGGCGACCTCGTCTTCTTCCTGCAGACGATTCCTTCCATCTTGAAGGTCCGACGGATCAATACGTGGGAGCAGCCATATTTCCGACCGGCGTCACGCAGGTTGGTTGCGTCCTTGTTGTCAAACAGCTTCTTTAACGACGTCTTCCTCTGCTTCGTCATTATCGTCACCGGACGACCACTTCCGACTGACAGGTACATTTTCTTCCTTAAAATGTGCCACCGTGAACTTTTTTCCTTGCTGGAAATGCGTTTCGTAGAACCGTACAACGTTCTTGTGAGAGCATCGCGACAAAGTTGCGTCGAACAGCAGACCGCGGCCCTTACTCAAACATTCACTGACATTTTTTTGAAGAAAATACATTATGTTATTAATAAAAAATACTGAAATCGATGAAAAAAAATTTTTTTTTTTATATGTGATTGAAAAAATTCTCATTTTTTATTTAACACCCGTTAGACAGTAAACTACGATTCAACGAACACATATCCATGTCAATCGCAAAAGCTAATGCCATGTTTGGATTTTTACGCCGCAATACAGCACAGTTCGACGACGTTTATGCGCTAAAAACGTTGTATTGTTCGTAGGTTCATAGTGTTCTTGAATATGGAGTACAAATTTGGGCTCCATATCATGCTGTCCACATGTCACGAATTGAACGAATCCAAAAAAGATTCGTAAGATTTGCGTTACGCCGACTTCCATGGTCAAGTCCTGACAACTTGCCTTCGTATGAGCAGATATGTGCGCTGATCGGAATGCAAACGCTATCGAGTCGACGAGACTTTTTACAGAGACTCGTTTTTGACGTCATTCGTCATTATATTGACTGCAGTAGTCTGCTACAGGATGTCAATTTTCATGCTCCAGCCCACCAACTTCGCAGTACTAGCCTTTTATGGGTTCCAAGACACCGTACTGCCTATGGCTACAACAGCCCGCATGACAGATGCTGCAGACTCTTCAATGACGTTTGTAGATATTTTGATTTTGACGTTAATAGAGTAGTCTTTAAGAATGATATTAAGTGACCGTAACCAATCTGTGTGACTTTGTGTCAAAGATGTTGATAAATAAATTAAAATTAAAATTTTGTATTACACTGTTAGTACACATTCAATATCTGCATGTTGTTTCTAAAAGAGCGCGGTCGTCGTGAGTCTAAGGCTGATGTCACATTAGGCAGATTCGTCACCGCGGATTCCGCGAGAAAAACCGCAGCAGCAGATCTACAGTGTATTGTGAATGAACCATGTCACACAGAGCGGGGCGGTTTTGGAAGCGATTTCAAATCCGCGGCGGAGGCTCAATGAAATGAAGCTCCGCGGCGGTTTTCATTGCGGAGTGTATATAAGTGTTCGTGTATTATGCATCAATATTGTCAAACGGAAACACTTGAACTCTATTGTCATTTTTCAACAACAAATAACACGATCCCGTAATTTACTTGCAGGAGTATAATAGTACAATAGAGTATCGATTTTCAAGAAATAAATGATTCGGTTAGTCTATATAACTCACCCGTGCACCCGTGGCCGAGTGGTTAGTGTCTTATATTATCATGCCGGGTGTTCGGGTTCGATTCTCGTTCTGGCCGGGGGATTTTTCGTCAAAGAAATTTCCTTGGACTTGCACTGTGGTTACGCGTATTCAAGAGCTTGCCCCTCGGAATACAATCAAGGCGTGTAATTTGGCTTAAGAAATCTCAACCAAGTATTAATAAATGGCGCTAGTTAATGCATACGTTGAGACGGCAAAAGTTCCACAAGGGAACGTTAACGCCATTCAAGAAGAAGAAGATTTAACTCAATGAATTTAAAATTACGTTTATTGTGGCCACACAACACTCAAAAACAAAACAAATGAAACTGACAGTTCTCTGGTAGAATAATGAAACCGCACTGAAACCGCCTGTGGAACCGCAGTGTGTGTCAATTGAAAAAAAAGGCCGCGATATCCGCGGCGGTGAATCCGCCTAATGTGACATCAGCCTAAGAGAAAATTTGGATGCTTAGCTGGGTTGTGGGAGATAAGTTCTAGAATATACATGTACAGGGCTGCGTTTCGGGTGCGTGGAACTTGAAATCTTGCAAGAATTTCTCGACTGACTCGGAAGGGTTCAATCGGGAAGTCCAATTTTCGATCACTTTTTAACAACAACGTAGTCCGTAATATCAGTAATAAGGTGGTGAATGTTGTTTTCTAAGGTATCTATCGTCTGGGACCTAAGACCAGAGTCTTCACATAGCCTTACAAAAAATAATCCGACGGAGATATGATCTTGGAGGTCAATTCAATTCGGCTACATTAATGTTGTCGCCCTCAAAATAGCTTTCATTGCACTCGCGTCAGCGCATGTTCCAATTCTCAAAATACTTTTAACACGTTCAAGGTTCTCTTTAGTTTTGGAAATAGGAAAAAGTCACATGGAACCATGACTGGCGAATATGGAGGCTGGTGCATAGCAGACAATAATCATTCTCGTCATACGAAGAAGAAAAAGTAAAAGTCATCGTCATCTCTTCAAGCGAAGCAACATGCAAGAGTCATCGTCGTGTTGCACACAAATGATGACTACAGTCATGCGGCCGCAAGTAACGACGATTTCTAACTGTAGCTGGGAATAGATATTCACGTCGAACGAAGGAGAAGAGAAAATAAAAGTCTGCGTGCTTTATATGAGCGCGGCAACTACCGACAGCCATCGTTGTGTTGCATAAGTGACTTCCAAAATTCAATCATTAAAAATAGTCAAAGTTGGAAATGTAAATACTATCGTAAAATCATCTTTTCGTCATTCCAAAAACCGACGACGTAGAATGTCTTTTATTCATCAAAACTATTCATTATGCATAGCATTTGCCTTTCAATGAAATTGCGTCGTGACTGCAATTTCATTGGAAGGCAAGGGTTTTTTTTTCAGTAGACTACAAATGCGGTCACGTTTTCCCGGATTTTGTACTAGACGACGATGAAGATATCGTTACTTGTCTTTATTGTGATTTTGATTGCTGTGACAATGATTTTTGTCTGCGCTGGGCGTTACAGTAATGTTTTTGGAAAATCAATTGATTGTTTTTCCGCAAATCCGGGTGTTTTTTATTGCTATACGCAAACGACATTAAATTTGTTGGTAGTACTCCTTGTTGACCGTCTGACATCGTGGTAATAATTCATCGTGCTCCATGCAATCAAAATCGTAGAGCACAGTAAGCATAACCTTCACGATCGACCGCACTCGTCAGACCTTTTCCGATCTTGGCGAGCCAGAATGCCTCCACTGAGACGATTGAGCCTTAGCTCCTGTTCAAAATTCAACAGAGACGCGTTTAATACTCAAAATATTAAGAAAAAAATGAGTGGGTTATATCTATGATATAACCGCAAGGTTGACGTGGAACTACCTTAGCTTAGCAATCATTCGTTTGTGTTGATTTAATTCTTGATTGAATGAAACTGTTTCCAAATTCAATTGAGTTCAATATATTTGCTCTGTGAGTGAAAAAAATTAACAAATGCCATGTAAAGTCAATTCATTTATTGTGATTGATTGTTCTTCGTTACAAGTAAATTTAATGACGGACCTTTTACGTTTGGTATGATGACTAGAACAAAATATATGTACGGAAGAATTATCAAACGTTTGATGAACCAGCCTAAGGCTGAAAATCTTTCCAATAAAGACAAAAAAAAATATCAAACAATTATTTTATTTTACATTTCCCTCTGAAGTTTACATCCCAAAAGTGTACAAAAAAAGTACTCGCAGTTTGCATTTATTTGCAGTGCCGATTTCCCCAGAAACCTCGGTTTTGAAGTTTGTGTTAGGGAAACACATTTCAATCGGAACAAAAATACCCCCGATTTGTATGAATTCGCAATGCCGATTTCCCCACGCTCCATGGATTTGAAGTCTGTGTTAGGGAAACGCATTCCAGTCGGAACAAAAATACCCCCGACTTGCATGAATTTAAAATACCGATTTCTCCAGGCACCTTGGTTTAGAAATCTCTATTAGGGAACACATTTCGGTGGGAACAAAAGCTCCCCCTACTTTCGTGTGTTCTTCTTCTTCTTTTTGGCTTTAAGAGGGTTTAAACTTTTCAGTTCATTCGCCTCTAGGCTCTTTCGTGTGTTTGCAATGCCGATTTCGCTGCTTGGTTTTAAAGTCTGTGTTAGGGAACATTTTTCGATGAGAACAAAAGTCCCCCTACTTTCATGTATTTGCAATGCCGATTTCCCCAAGGCTGCTTGGTTTTGATGGCTGTGTTAGAGAAACCGTAAATCGGGCCAATCAAAACGATGCAGTTAGGGCATTTAGATAACGCCTAATATTTTACAGTTATTCAGTTGTTTATCTAATGAAAAACAACATTTTGTTAGTTGCAAGAGATGCGTAGAAATATTCCCTATCAAGTGATGCAAACATCTCTCCTATCCAGTACGAAATGTTCGAGCTATAAGCATTCGAAATCTTTCATTTTTTCCTGCATGTTCTGTGTTTAAGTTTTCATTTTACCCTCCATATATTCCGGTTAGACGTAGTCCCACGTCAAAAAATCATGGAATGGACTAAACGATATGTCAACTTCATCACAGCCAAAGTAAACAATGAATATACACCCAAACTAGCGTTGGCGGAAAACATTTCATCTTTGGCAGAACTGATGCCATTTCGTGTGCTGGAGGGTCAAATGCGCAAATAATGAGCTGTTTTAAAAGCTTAAAAATTGTTTGTATGTATGCGAGCAGTCATCTCTTTCTGTTTTCTTTTCTCATTTCATTTGGGATTGTGCAAAAAAAAGTCCATACGACGTCAATGGGGATCGAACCAAGGCCGACTGGAATGTAAAGCTGTTTCACACGACCACGCTATCCATAGAGCTGCCAGTGCTATTATATAGAAGCGCGATAATATTACACCTCATCATAACATGAAGTTACTGCACCCGTGGCCGAGTGATTAGCGTCCCACATTATCATGCCGGGTGTTCGGGTTCGATTCCCGTTCTGGCCGGGGGATTTTTCATCAGAGAAATGTCCTTAGACTTGCACTGTGGTCACGCGTATTCTAGAGCTTGCCCCTCGGAATACATTCAAGGCGTGTTATTTGGCTTAAGAAATCTCAACTAAGTATTAATGAATGACGCTAGTTAATGCATACGTTGAGACGGCAAAGTTCTACTGGGAACGTTAACGCCATTCGAGAGAACATAACATGAAGTTGGAAAGTGTTTTCTAATGGGATAAAGAAGAACATGAACGAGAATATATCTTTCTCTGTCTGGGCCGTGTATTTGGCAAAATATACGAAAAGCTTTCATATGCTTTCATTTAAATGTGTCTCCTGTTTCGCTTATATATTATACAAATGATATACATGTATTGGGGAGTAGCACATTTTCTGTTATTTTTCAGCTCATTTTATGTAATAAATCGGGATGTCATAAAATGTACTAAAAATTAACTTTGGGTGTAGCTTTTATTTTTCATAATTCAGGGACATTTTAATTAACATAGTAAAAAACAACAAAAATCGAACTGTCCGAACCCGCGAAGTTTAAAATCTTCATTATTTTTCCGGAATTCACATGATTATTCATACAATCATCTATTTGTTTCAGAAAATCCGAATACCAATCAATTGATGGTACGAGAAGTGTTGAACAGAGATCTCCCGAAAGTATATATTAGAGATGAAACGGATATCCGGTATCCGCCTTATCCGGTCTATATTCGCTATCCGGCCGGATACCGGATACCGGATTATCCGGCCGAATACCGGATATGAAAAAAATCAATAATTTCTCATTAACACAAGATAAATCATAACGAAACAGCTCATTGACATAATTCATACATGATTAAAAATAAGGTTTGATTTCTGAAATGACGTCCCAATCCAGGGTTTGATTATGCTCTCATGCGAGGTAAGTTGGGTGTTCTATGTGCTGTCGCATTCTTATCCGAATACTTTTTTTATTCAGCAACATGCGAAATTAGAACTTGTATTGTACAAAGAAGCCTAATGTACTGTTCCATAAAGCACCATGTGTCATCAAATAAGTGAGTGTGTGTGCCCTCTTTCAGTTTTTCATCGCTGAGGACAGTTTTTTAATCTGGAATAATAATTGATTGCTGTTCTTTACTCATTTGAATTCGTACAAGCTGGAAAATATATTCAATATATCTAAAAAAATCTCATCATTGGAATACTGGGAAATACTTATCAGAATAAAACCTGTGGACTGCGTAGGACTGCGTCTTTAAGTTCTGAACCGGGATTTAAGTTCAGTTTCGAAAGCGAGAGCGTGATGCTTGGAGTGTAAGGTTTTGAACGTTAATAACTCTTTGCGGTTCAAAGGGTGTGGTATGATAATCACTTCTTTCAAATAGCTATAGCTTGTTAATTACTAACTCGTAGGCTTGTCCCAATAGCTTTAGAATTGCTTTGAAGATAGGTTATCGAAATCACAAAAAATCTGTATATAAAACAGTGCCCGCTCAGGAATTCGCTGCTTCACTCAGTTATAATTGCTAAGCGGTTGATGTACGAACGCTGGAATCTGTGTGTTTCCCTAACACGAACTTCAAAATCAAGGAGCCTGGTGAAATCGGCATTGCAAACATATGTAAGCCGGTGGTACTTTTATGCTCGCATGCATTTCTGCAGACCGGAATCTGTTTCTCTAACACTGGTTTCAAGAATAATGAGCCTGGGGAAATCGGTTTTGCAAAATAGATGCAAGCTGTTATTTTCCAATCTAACCTCGAACGTGACTCTCAAAAAATGCACAATGTGGTAAGATCTATGCAAGCTTACATTTTCGACTTATCTAGATTTCTAGAGCAACACATTTGCAACGAGGGCTGTTGGGATGTCCATTCCATGATTCCTTTAAATTACGATGCTATGTCACTCAATTTAAGATAATTATTTCGATCCTTAGTATCTTAGTGACAAGTAGCAGCCTTTCAGAAGTTTCATATTTCGTCATTTTGTTATTGTGCCTCATAACTTCTCTCATTACTGCAATACTTTTTTTGTGCGTGCGATTAATCTATTGAATCGACTTCCAGCGGATATAAAATCCATTCATTTCAGATTCCGCCGGGATTGTATGAATTGGCTAAATTGAATGAATTACTTTCATTTGTGAAACAGTTTTGATAATGTAGTAACGAAGATCGTTGGAGAGAAAGTAAAACACGTTGTTAACAGTTGCTGTCCAAAATACTTCTGCCTTTATTATGTGTACTCTCCCATCTCAGTCATCTACTCACACACACGTAAACCATACCGTTACACCGTTACATCTACATACACTGATTACTATACTACATTACTCTTCTCGTTTTTTTTTTCTTTTTCTTTTATATATTGATATAATTTGAGCACAGATAGAAATTAACCATGATGAATGTAATCCTGCAAATACGTTGGTTGTCGTGTTGTCCTCCTAGTTCTTGGCTCAGAACTTGTATATGTCCTTGTCCGTTTTCCATTGCTGTTGACCTGCTGTTGTCGATGAAGATGATGATGGGGTTGGTGCTGATGATGCTGATGTTTGGTTCGTATTCGGATTGATGTTAGAGTTTTCATTGTCGATGTTAATGTGCTGTAAATGAGAAACATGCCTGCGATATTCGACTCCAGACTCTTCTGAAGCCACCACAACATCTCCGCCTTTCCTTTTGACCACTCTAAATACTTCAGGATCAAAGTTCGATGACAGTTTGTTAGCCTTCGTCATCCTTTTCAACAGTACAGCATCTCCTTCAGCAATTTGATTCGGTCTTGCATTACGTCGCTCATCGGCATATGATTTTCCCTTATCTTACTCCTCCTTATCCCTATCAACAACTTCCTCATCAACTTCCTTCGGTTGATGGATCGATGGAACCTTATCACGGATATTGTAACCCAGAAGCATTTCCGATGGTATTTTCCCGGTTGTAGAGTGTGGGGTGGATCGATACATCAATAAATACTTATTTAGTTCCACTTCCCAATCTACATTGGTTGCCTGGCTTATCGTAAGTCTCTTCAAAATAGATCGATTTTGGCGCTCCACTTCACCGTTTTGTTGTGGCCAATATGGAGTTGTATGGATTAACTTGAAGCCTTTTGAAACACAATAACCTTCAAACTCCTCGCTGATAAATTGTCGACCGTTGTCTGCTGTGATGGAAAATGGATTGCCGAAGCGAGCAAATATCGGATCCAATCGCTTGATGGTTTCAGCAGAATCTGTTTTCTTCATAGCCTCAACTTCTATATACCAATATACCTCAACCAATATACCAATAAACCTTCGATTTGTGAAGTGGTCGTGAAAAAAAACGAGTGAATGACACCGAGACAAAAGTCTCCATCAGGGCCATACAATTTCACTTCAATTGACACATCTTCATTCACCTTCACCTTCATACAGTCTCGTTTCGCTTCACGTCCATTTCTTTCATTCTTCACACCGAAACGAAATTATCAAATCGTCAAATGAAAATGAAAGGCTTTTCTATCGAATGAAAATGTCCTATTTCGAAAGAGAATTTCGTTTGAACTCGAATTGTATCCACTGAAAGTAATTAAAACAACGATTTGAAAGAATGTGCAGGCGTAATCAGTTGTTGGTGCTGGTTGTAACACTAATATATCCTCGTATGCCTCTTTTAATTCCACTTTTTCCGAAAGAAGGTCCGGGAAATTCCAATTTGGAGAAATTAAATTGAATGAAACTATCAATTGAGAGCAGCGATCGTTCTTTCACATGTGAAACTGAAAGTGACATAAAGCCCATTCAAATGATAATGATAATGGCACTTTCAATCGGCAAGTAAAAGCGTCTGCTTTGAAATTCAAAGGAAACGACAGTAGAACGAAAATGAAATCAAAGAATCGATGTTTCAGTATGCGTAGTGAATACGCATAATCAAAATTGAAATTGACTGAAGAGAATGGAACAAGTTAAAAAAGTCATTTTCGTCTTTTAGTATCGAAATTGTCAAGCCCTGGTCTTCCTTGATTACTAAAGACAAAAGTAAACAGGTGACACTGATAAAAAAGCGAGCGAATAAGACAAAAGCTTCACTTCTTTTGACGATATTTTTGGCCAATAGTAGGAATTTCATGGAAATAATATCTCCCAAGAATTCACATGCACTATCATACTAAAATGTCTTTACAAAACTAAATGTCTTCACAGTAAGTCAAATGTTTTCAAAATGAAGACATGTCTTCAAGCTCACTGAACTTCTACGCATACCGTTTGGCAAAATGTTGAAAAAAAATCTACGCTGGCGTCGATTGAACAATATGCGTTCAACTTCCATGTCAAAAACCAAGCTGAATGCCTGAAGATCATCAAATCAAGCAAAACGGCGGTTAGAGAAGTACGAACACTTGGGAGATGCAAAAACTTCAGAGGGAAATGTAAAATACATTTATCGTTTATCAATTCTTCCGTTCACATACTTTGGAAGTCCACGATAAATTAATGAAATGAACAAGGCATCATGCTATGCGTCAAACTTGCAACGAAGATCGTAATCTATTGCAATGCATGAACTGACCTGAATTGGGATTTGTTCGTAGTTGGGTTCGGAAATTCAATCACAATCAAATTCAATCACTGGTTTAATTAATAAATCGATACACTCAATGGATTACTAAGCCAACGGTAGTCTTACGTCAACCTTGCGGTTATATCTTGGGTATAACCCACCCAGAGTTTTTCCGCAGTTATCGTACAATTCAATTTTCGCATGTAATGTCACCGTACCCTAAGGGTGGGTTTAGACTAGTGATATATTCATGTGAAGAAATATGATGAGATTTATAGAAATCGCATCAACCGTTTACACCAGCGCGAACTTATATAATGAATATATTAATATTTTCGGTGTATTTATTTACCTCAAGTAGAACTGCATAAAAAATAAAGGTGCTCCCTTGGCCGAGTGGTTAGCGTCATAACTAACATGCCGGGTGTTCGGGCTCGATTCCCGTTCTGGTCGGGGGAATTTTTCGTCAAAGAAATTTCCTCCGGCTTGCACTGTGATCACGCGTATTCTAGAGCTTGCAACTCAGAATGCATTCAAGGCGTGTTATTTGGCATAGAAATCTCAACTAAGTACTAATAAAAATGACGTAAGTAATACTACGTTGAGACGGCGAAGTTCCTCTAGGAACGTTTGTGCCATTGAAGAAGAAGAAGAAGAACTGCATAAAACTTTAGTGATTTCTCACCAGTGAGAAATTCACCAGCGTTTACATATGCCTGAATATTTTCTATTCAAAGTGGTTATATATACCTCGAAGAAATGTATCATATATATTCTCACCCGTTTACATCTATTTTCGCGTGAATAAATCCATCTATAGTTATAGATCTCCCTAATGTAAACCCGCCATTACACTAGCGCGAACTTATATAATGAATATATTCATACTTTCGCGAATTTATTCACTTGAGGTAGAACTGCATCCAACTTTAGTGATTTCTCACCAGTGAGCAATTCACCAGCGTTTACATATGCCTGAATTAATTCTATACATATATACCTCGAAGAAGTGTATCATATATATTCTCACCCGTTTACATCTATTTTCAGGTGAATAAATCCATCTATAGTTATAGATGTCCCTAATGTAAATCCGCCATAACACAGCATAGAGCGAATAGAAATTACCTTTCAGTGCATTTGTTATTTTCGCCATCACTGTACGAAATATTCAATTATCATCAAACTGATAGGTAATAATCAATGGGAATTGATTTTTTCATAGTAGATAATACCAAATGATAAACAAATAAGCAATTTTCTGTCGCTGTTATAAGATCCCTAATGTGAACGATGGAGTTCTTTACTAACATGAAACAGCTAGACGGATTCGTGTCATTTTTTTCGACCACGGAGCCGATTTCGGATTCCTGGATTTTCATAATATTCTATTTAACCATATTTTGAATATATTTTATTCCTTCGGATGTGATAGAAAGCAAAATGTAAACCAAACAAGTCGAAGCTAGAGGATAAACAAAACTATCATTTCACTTCAAAGATGAAACCGATTATTGAAAGCAATATTACCGTCGTTAGACAGCTGATAAAATTCACAATAGGTATCAAAACACCACAATAACAGCCACAACATATCAAGATACGCAAGAAACGTATCAAAACGTATCGGTTATCTCCCATTCGCGTAGTCCAGTACCGTTCGATAGGCCCGCATGTGGCAATGTTGTGACTGGACTGTTGGACCGCTATCTATCGCACATACGATGGTTCTGTGATTGTGGTTCTCGGTCTGTGTGAAATTCTAACATTCAGACGACGGCACTGGTCGCCAATTGATCGAAGAAGTCAACCAAACCTCTTGGAATCTACTTAGCGTATTGAATCGTCACTGTTTTAAATCAGATACTTTTGCGTTTATTCTTGAAAGTTTCGAATTTCATAATATTCTGTTTCATGAAAAATCACGTCACGCTAACATTTGGTAAGAAGTGGATTACACGAGACGGAGTATCACTTTTAGATGCCAAGATAAGTGAGTGTTCATAAAACCCTCATCGTAGGAATATCTTCTCAGAAATAGACGAAAACTATTCCTTCAAATTCCTGTAATATAATGAATTAAAGGTAACCATCCGAGTCGTGGTGTCTATCATAGGAGCATACACAAATTTTTCACTTTCGAGTTGTTTTGTTTGAACAAAACTGCATCACTTATGAGTTGAGAAACAGTTTAGTAAGTAGATACACAGTTGACTCAGTGGTGATTTCTGGTCATTATTCCATATAAAGAAGACCTATCTGTTTCTCGATGTATTTATGTATGCGTGCCTTAGTAATCAATTGTATGAATTCTAAGCAACAATTATTCAACATTATAGAACTTATCACAACATGTGCTTCCCCCAACATCGTATATCTTCAGGAGTGTTTATCACATCGATAGATTCCATAGAACTGTGTAATCAATAATTTATCGTCTTTTGGCACACTTTCCATATCCATCGCGCACTTGTCGCCGGTTGTATCCATTCTTCGTGCTCATGTGAGTCAGAAATCACCATATTCAACAAATGACAAAGATCATGCAATGACAGAGATGTTATCAAATACCTTTTCTCTAGTTCGCACTCTCCACACTATCATCAGGTATCCGGACAATGATCTTCTATCCAATGGTTCGTAGGGTCACCACAATGAATAGCAAACTCTTATGCTATTGAGCGAGTTCTAACGTGATAAAACTAACCGAGCGAACAAATTCAGAACATTTCTACGAGAACACTACATCCCGAAAATAATTGTTACACCGCAATGAAAACAAACTTTAAAATCTACTTCCAGCCGACCGCTACCGCACACAACCTATCACTGAATGAGAGGGAGCATCTCAAGCATCTCCACGTTCTTGCCTGCTCGCGTTGTTTGGTTTCGCGCTGACAGCTGTCGGACGATCACCGTTTCATGACAAAAGTGGTGTAGCACTGGAGTAAATGATTATATTTATAGCGTCACAGCTCTTGTTCTTCGTTCAGGGGGAATTCTCAGTTTTTTGAACACAACTTTAAACCAGTAAGATGAGATAATTTATTATCTCAATGTAATATATATTTGGTTAATTCTTCCGTTGAATTTCCCATTTTTGCAATTTTTTTTAATGAGGGCGGGAAGTGCCACTATATTATTTCTCACTGAAAACAAATAAAATCAGACTTACTGCAACACTTCTTGAGATAATACGCTCGAGCTATTGAATCCATAAAATTGAGTTGCATTTACACAGAAGTTTATCTAATCAGATACACAAATGAGCTTCAATGAAATATTATGATATTGTATGAATGAAAACTTTGTGATATATTGAAAGGACCACATTAAAGCAGAAAGGAACTACGAACTGTTGAATACATTTTCACTTACTGTAATTTATGAAACTTCACGAAATATTACATCCATATTTTGCCGGTACAGGAGAAATTGCTAAACGACATTGTGCTTCCCAACTAATGCGAAGTATTTCAAATCGATCAAACTCACGAACTTGTATACGAACTTGATGGTTTTGGTTTTGGTTTTGGCGAATCCATGGCAACAGTAGCTACTATAGGTTTGTTCGTCAGAGGAATTTCATGCGTTACTGTTGTTTATTTTGATATTCAATACACTTTGTTTTATAAAAAAGTGTATTGAATATTTCTTTATTTATACAGGCATTTTTAAAGGTTTAAATCAGCAGGCATATTCTATTTCTATTTCTATTGTTTATTTATAGTTTTATTTATTCTACGATTGGTACGATGAGAAACTTGTGGACGTCTTGAGGTTAGTAGGTTGAAATATGCGTCCTTTGTTACGCGCGGCGAATAATGTGAGATGGCTAAAGTCAAGGTAATCCCGCAGGGGAATTGCGTGGCTATAGTTTGTCACTTAAGGTTCTGCCCCACGGACGCTATTTCTAGTATATAGTGAGCTATGCGATAGAAAACTAAGAAATAACATCGTAGAAACACCAAAACTATGAGGTGATAGTTAATAGTTATCACTTGCAAGTAATAGTTTTTAGCTATAACATATAGAAAATAATTTTATCGTGTGTACACTCTAGTACTAGTTTTCATGTCATAGCTGCTAACTATCATAGTTTCTATGTCATAGACATCTGACAGTTTAATCGCTGTTGGCTGGAGCTTTAATGTTAATGTTTTTCCCATCAAGAGCTCCCACGCATTTGGAAAATTGCCATTTTTCTGCGAAATTCTGTGCAGTATTCAATCACTCATCTTTTGTTGATGGCGTCTGAAATAAGTAATGTAATTAAAAAAACAAAATTCATTACTCTCAATCCAAGCATATTCAAAATTTGAAAAAAAAATATTTTTTTTGTGCTTAGGCCAAAAATTCCTTTTACGGATAATTTCAGATAATTGTACAGCGTTTCGAACGTAGTCGAAGTAATATGAAACTAACAATAAATTGAATGTTCTACAAAATTACTGTTTAATTTTAAGTTGAGCGGTACCGAGCTCAAAAGAATATTTTCCTTAAAATGATTAAAAAATGGATAGAGATTTCAAAAATCTAGACTATTTTAGGGTTATCCTTGACTCTACTGAACAATCCACTAAAATTTCTACATCATTTCAAACAAAAACCGAGCTCAAAAGAATATTTTCCTTAAAATGATTAAAAAATGGATAGAGATTTCAAAAATCTAGACTATTTTAGGGTTATCCTTGACTCTACTGAACAATCCACTAAAATTTCTACATCATTTCAAACAAAAACCAGACTCGAGAAGTTCGATGGGGCTCGACGGAGCGAGAGTCAAGAAGGGCGTCTTCAAACCGGTGCATACCCCACGAGAGTAGTTGTGACGGAGCGCGCGTCATGTTGGAGGGCGCTACCATATTGTACAACGTAAAATATTTAAGTTTGATTGCTTCAAAGCAAGGCATACGAAATGGGTTTATATACATATACCCAAGACCTCAAATTTATCTACGTTTTATGCGATAGAAATCGAAAAGTGCAAATCATTGCTGCCGAGGAAGTATTGGGTTTGAGGATCGTACAACCTTAACAAAATAGTTTAAATCACCTTCAAGAACGACGCTTCATCGTTATGTAGATTGCTTCTACGGTCTCAGCAATGATTTTGCTCACGGTTGATCTTGCCAATCGAAATAAATACATCATGGAAGTGTAGCTATCTCCTGAAATTTTCGATTGTCTCAATAAGTTCATGTTGTACATTCTTCTGGTAGAATTTTTTTAACCTGTTGCCAAATATCTCAATGTAAAAGCCAATCTTATTTTTTGGAGTAATTGCTTTGCACATATTGGTGCCTTGCTTGACAATAAGCGGATTGACTTTCTCTCGAATATACTGGAAATCATGATTCGTCATTCTGAGGAAATTGCGAAAGTATTCCGGATCTTCGTCGCCCAGTTCCTTGAGAATATTTTTCTCAACTCCAAAAAAATTCACGCCGAGTAATCCATGTTCTCACCCAGAATCTGCGGGTTTTCTGAGTTTGTCTTTTGAGAAGTATGTACGTCAGAACTGCCGCGATTTTTTCCTTCTTCTGTTTAAGATTTATCTAGAGCAACATGTCAAAAGGGTCTATCTTCTTTCATCGATTCTCTTCATCTACATTCTCTTTCATTAATACCTCATCGGTAAAAGTATTTCCTAATGTACTCGACGATAAGAAGTGTAAGAGGTAATCTCGTTTATCAAACTACATGGCAAAATTGGAGCAAAATTTTGTCTGAAAAGCCGTGGTTATCGAAAGAGAAAGTCGCTGAAGAGAATCGATCAAAGAAGATAGACCCTTTTGACATGTTGCTCTAGTTATATCCATGTTTATGTTTCGATAAAAGTATTTCTGTGATGACACTCACAAAAATAGATTGAATTATTTATGGCTGTCAACCAAACAATACAGAAAAACAAAAATTACTCGTGTGTACACCAAAAAACTCTAGGTCATAGTAGTAATCGATAGTTTTCTACCACATAGCTTCTATTATGTCATAACTTTCCAAAAATTGAGTCCGAAATCTCATAGAACTATGACTATCACGTCTATGTTATGCACCGCATATGTTATCGACTTGGGTATCAAAAAAGAGTTGAAAAGCAATGTAGCTTCCACAATGAGGTGAGAAACTTTACTATTTCACGTCATCCGCCGCGTGGAATCAAGGGGATTATCATTAGGAAGTGGAGGGGATATTAGAAGATTGGGACAATATTGATGATTACACAAAGAGATTGTTAGCTTTGAGGAAAAGATGGAACTCGGACTTGCGATCAATGTCGAATCTAGCCAATGCATCTCGCACAGGAACATTGGTTTATTTTCGTTGGAATCGAAGAGAGTTTTCTAAATTCGATCCGGCGAAAAGATATATCTCGCCCGACCGAACAAATTGCTTGATGTCGAGACAAAATTGGTCGCAAACGCATAATTGGTGCCGACAAGGTTGATACGGGAGAGTAGCGCGTATAACGAACTGCGATTGGGCATGCATTGGGAGAAGATGCGAACAAAGTCCAGACTTTTAAATCTCGGTTTGAGGCTTACCTTTGGGATAAATGAATAGGCCACCAGCTGAATTCATCTTAAGCCAGCGCTACACGATGCTACGAACACCCTCGAATGCTGGACGCTTGATGATTCGAAGCATCGTGTAGTAGACTGACAAGCTACGAACCTCCAATGTCGAGTGTCGAACATTCGCGTTGGAAGGTAATTCGTTGTGGATTACCGTCCAACGCGAGTGGCACGAGTCAAAGGATCTTTGTCATTCGTTGATTCGACACTCGATGACATTCTTTACACCGCTACACGATTCGTCCGAATTTATCTTTGACAGATTGGTTTGTTTACAAGTTTTAGATGAAGAAACTATGAAATTGATTCATAAAATTCGAAATATTCGGCAAAATATTGCAGTTTAATAATGTTGATTTCAAGCATTTTTAATTTACATCTCGATATCAGTACAATTGCTACGGCAGCAATTTCAATACTCGCATCGTCATCCAGTTTCCTAACGTTTTTGATGGTAAATAAAAATAATAAACATTCGGTCCAAATACTCGCCGATTGTTTGGACCGATTGCATTGAATCGAACATTCACTTCACCGTGTAGCAGCACATTCGTCACAACATTTGTCGATTCATCGAGTCAAATGTTTGAGTCCAACATTCGAGTGAAACGTTGGACGAATCGTGTAGCGCCCACATTAGTTACATTTGCGCTGCCAATAAACAACAACAACAACAACATATCCGGAGACCAGCTGTTCTTAAGCCGGGTTCAGACGGTGCGAGTAAGCATACGAGTCGATCTAGTCAGTTACTGCAGTGCAGCTACTCACACCGTGTGAACACATCATGCCAGTTAGTGTCATGTGTGATTCGGCGTGCGAGCTACTTCAAAGTTTTTTGAATTTACTCGCACTCGCATCCCTCAAAACGTCAAAAAACAGAATTTAGCGTTCGAATCAGGGATGCCAAATGTAAACAAATGTCTCTATTTTTAAGATATTTGAAAATATGCGAAGATATTTATAGACTTGAAAAATATTGGAAAAACAAATAAAACCCTAATAGTTTCTAAACGGAATCGTTGTTATTTTGTTTGGCACACTGGCGGGGCACGTTTTCTTATTGAGACAGTTTTATTGGGAATCTAAATATAAAATCATCATCGGGCACAATTTTCATTCAAAATTCACTCACAACTTGCAAAAAAAAGTATTGTTCTAAGAAACAGAATACATATTCGATTTGAAAAAAAGTATATTTTCATTCATTATTTTAGTTTTTGAGACGTATTTATTCCTCCGGCGAATCTACTATCATTTTCATTTCACAAATTGGTACACGAAGCTGCTGTCAACGCGAAGTAAATCAAATTTTGAAAAATCTTTTAGACTGCCATTTGTAGCACCACATACTTTCGGAATTAATTAAGCTATGGATGCTTTCGAGGTTCTAAAAAATAGCGACAATAATCTGATATATATTCCATATTCCAGAAGAAAGGCACATCATTTCTAGTTTCACTCATGAGTGTATATTGGCGTTGTATTTGTGGAGCAATTAAATCCAACAGTTTTTTCACTTTTTCAGGTGTTATTTCCAACACTGCTCTGTACTCTCGGGGATCATCATCGTGGAGTTACTCCAGTATTGTATTTGTTACTCCTTTTCTTTGCATCCAATTCCTGGCCCGAATCCTTTTTTCTTTCTGCTTTTTTCGGATAGTACCCTCAGTTCAAAGAAATTCAGCACAAAGTATTTGTAAACACGGCCAGCGTGTGTCTCGCGATAAAATTTAAAATTATGTAATGATAAATTCAACTGAAAACCTAAGCCGAAAACAGCCAATAAATAAGTTGATTTCGGATCAATCATCTGTCAAATTCGGACCTGATTGCTGTTTCTGACTATTTGATGGACATTTGAAAAATCGTCTGGCATCTCTGGTAAACCCGTACTTAGTATCTAGTTTCTTGTCAGCAGCTCACATTGTGTGAACGGACAAGGCGAGTCAACCATTTGTCAAGCGAGTTCACCGGGTCAGTAGCTGCTCGTTGTGAAGTCAGCTACTAGCAACGTATAAATGGGCCTTTAGTTAAGGGAACCACCAATATCCGCTCACTCAAGAACATTCGAGATTTGTTTCGCATCATCGTGTCGCAGAAGCTGTATCGTCCCCAATATCAAGGCGTCACGCTGTGCATAAACCGTTCAAGTTTGGACACGGTGTTAAGTACTGCTTTTATATAGCCTCACTGTGGTAAATGTGTAGGGGATAGTCGCACTGTATACTGTGTCCTGATTGATGAGCACATATTAGGCTGTCAAAAAAGTCCTGCGGTATTTTTTTTGAATTTTCATTTGTTCATAAAGTTAGTTACAATCAAGGAGCTGGAATTGACAGGTGGTTCGTTTTCGACAGTATGGAGATAAGGCATGGATGATGCGAGAGGGGATGAAAAATGACAGCGGCTTTTTTGTTTATAAACAAAGTAGATCAAATCTTTATGCTACATAGCGGTCCCCACCAACATATACCTACGCTGGGCTGGTTTCAATCGAACTAGCTGTTGTGTCTCACAACCCGAACGATCAGGCGAGTCTCCAGCTAAAGCAGTACGGCACAAGCCCACCGGTTATTAAGAGCCACCTCTTTTATATACCCACTAGCAAAGCTCCCACAATCGCTGAGTTTCCAATCCCAGCAGTAACGGCAACAACCCTCACGTCCCGTAGAACAGCAATGCAGACAATAACTTGCAGCAGTCACCGAAACACTACAATGATGCCAACAGCGTAAACAAAACCAACATTTATGCGCAGCAAACACATAGCGGCATGCACTCCTCATTGCATGCCATTTGTTATCCTCTTTCTCGGAAAACTCTAGCCGTTCGTTTGGCCGCTGTCAATTCGAACTCAAGTAATGGCTGAACAGCAGTTCTGACATAACGTTCCACCTTATTATACCGCCTTGGTTACAATCATCTGTTTTAAGTCAAATATGCGCCGTTTTGTTCGATGACTTGTCCCATCGAGATGCCAACTTCATAATACCCCTGTTATAGAAGCTCGCTTCCTTATTGGCGAAAAACTCGGATAGTCAATTTTCACAGGCCTCTTTTGTGGCTAACTTCTGACTACCAGCTCGTTCGCCATGGACAAAAACAGGTGGTAGTCACTTGGTGCAAGGTCCGGACTATACGGCGGATGCAAAAGAACCTCCCATCCGAGCTCCCGGAGCTTCTGGCGCGTCACCAAAGAAGTGTGTGGCCTGGCGTTGTCCTGATGGAAGACAATGCGGCCTCTGTTTATCAAAGATGGCCTCTTCTTCATGAGTGCTACCTTCAAGCGGTCCAGTTGTTGGCAGTACAGGTCCGAATTGAGCGTTTGGCCATAGGGAAGCAGCTCATAATAGATTATTCTTTGACAATCCCACCAAACACACAGCAGAACCTTCCTGGCCGTTAATGAGGGCTTGGCCACCGTCTGAGCCGCCTCAGCGGGCATCGACCACGACCGTTTGCGCTTCACGTTGTCGTAAGTGACCCACTTTTCATCGCCAGTCACCATCCGCTTCAGAAACGGGTCGATTTTGTTGCGATTCAGCAGCGATTCACATGCGTCGATACGGTCAAAGATGTTTTTTTGCGTCAACGTGTGTGGCACCCATACATCGAGCTTCTTTGTGAATCCAAGCTTCTTCAAATGGTTAATAACGGTTTGATGACTTATCCCCAGCTCTTGGCCGATGCTACGGCTGCTACTATGCCGGTCTTTCTCGGCTAATTCAGCGATTTTGTCGCAATTTTCGACGACAGGCCTTCCGGAGCGTGGCGCATCTTCGACGACCTCTACACCAGAACGAAAACGTTGAAACCATCGTTGTGCGGTGGAAATGGAAACTGTATCGGGTCCATAAACTGCACAAATTTTATTGGCAGCTTGAGATGCATTTTTGCCTTTGTCATAGTAGTACTGTAAAATATGTCGGATTTTCTCTTTATTTTGCTCCATATTTGCGACACTATAACTCACGAACGACTTAACCAAACAAAACACTGTCAAGGACTATATTATAGCGCGCAAAAATACCTTTCCAACAAGCTATAGCTATACTCGATACAATGAATACAACTAGAACTACGCGCTTACAACAACACCTCGCGGAAATACCGCAGGAATTTTTTGACAGCCCAATATATGGTCGACCATTTTTTCAACAATTATTTTCAAACCCTATACATAATCGAATCTCAAGAAAACATTTTTTTCATTAATGTCAAACATTAATAGAAAAATAGCTTTTTTGTGATTCGATTATGTATTGGATTCGAAAATTAACGTTGAAAGTGAAATTGCGACTATATGAGGGGCTTAGAATGCAAGGAGTGTGAGTGACTTGATCGATTTCTCTTCATCAACTTTTAGTTAATAACTCAATTGCAAAAACGTTCCAATTAAGGTTTGCTAAAGAATCTGATAGGTGAGGTTCTGACCTATCTTCCACATTGTCAAATACAGCTAGGAATGTATTTGAGGCTAAGCTATGACCAAAAGAGAGAGTCGATGTAGAGAAATCGATCAAATCACTTATGGCGGGTTTACATTAGGGAGATCTATAGCTATAGATGGATTTATTCACGTGAAAATAGGTGTAAACGGGTGAGAATAAATATGATACACTTATTCGAGGTATATATAACATGAATAAATTCAGCATATGTAAACGCTTGTGAATTTCTCACTGGTGAGAAATCACTAAAGTTGGATGCAGTTCTACTTCAGGTGAATAAATTCACCGAAAATATGAATATATTCATTATAGAAGTTCACGCTAGTGTAAACGGTTTGGTGCGATTTCTATAAATCTCATCATATTTCTTCACATGAATATATCACTAGTCTAAACCCACCCTTTCATTCTAAGCCCCTCATATATAATCGAGTCCGACCTTTATCGAGTTATTGATTGCATTAGGTTAAGTATTCGTAAGCTACATTCCACATTTATCAAATTTGTAAATCACTCGTACAGCAGGAAATCTCATTTAGATCTTGATAAAATACCGAAGAATAATACCAAAATTGGAAAGAAATAGCTTTTAAATACCAGTATTTTATAATTTCAATGCCAAAGTAACACTTTATCAGTGTTGCTTTGGTATTGGAAGTGCTCTTTTTAGTATTGGAATAATATTGTAGGACGTGATGAAAAATTATTCCTGCATTTCAATATATAGATCTGCTCGAATGATATGATTAATTAATTGTTTTTGCCATTTTATGAACTACATATAAATACTACACGAAGCTTCGAAGGAAATGCTATTGCTCAATCATTAGAATAAGTAAATAAAAAATCATTTTAGAGCCGATTAAAATACAACGGTTTTACAGGATCCAGTTTTCTTCCCGTTTTTTTAAGAGTAATCTTCCAGTTTTTAAAAAAAATATTATTAGCAACCCTGGTTGAGGCAGTTTGTGTTGTCTCACAACCTTGGATAAAACATCACCAGTCTTCACGGACAGGCAGTTACTGGGGGAGTCTCCGAGATAAATCAATGGGACAGCCCAATTCCGGAAGAGTAACGAGTCAATGCCGATAAGCTGATAGGTCTTTTCAGGGGGTCTAACAACATGAGGAGGACTCTGGGTTCCATAACACTTTTAATAAAGCCACGGTGTATTTGCTCCTGTAGCGGGAATTTAAAACCGATACTGGGACTACTTCCGTTCAGCTCAGAAGTTACCATCCCAGTCCTGAAGCCGGGAAAAGATCCTTCCATTCCAGGAGCTATCAACCCATCAGCTCAGTCTCTGCCCTCTCCGAGCTGTTCAAAAAGTGTATTCAAACTAGAATTCTTTCTTTCGGAGATGAATATGATGTCCTGAAGAACAGTTTCAATTCCGTAATATCATTCAGCAGCAAGGGGGTTTTTGGACATTAAAAAGGTCTTCGACAATGTGTTGTACGATGGTTCGGTGTTCAAACTGCATCGATTCCATTTTTCGATGCATCTGATAAAGATAATCAAACACCATCTTTCTGACAGAGTATTCCGGGTATCCCTGGAGAATGTGTATTCAGAGCAGGGGATCCTATGCGGCCATCTTTTTGTAGACTGCATAAAAAATCATGAGCGTAGAAATCATCAGTGGTTCAAAAGATCACTGAACTAGATGTTGACATCAATTCCAGGCGAAAGATTATTCTTAAGAACTGGCACCAAAATCAAGAGAATCGGCTTCGCCTAAATGACATATGGTACGACTGGCTTTTAGGGGATCATTGTCAGCTGAGTTATAGACAGTTATCAGTTGCTGAATTTACAGTAATGCTTAACCCCTTCCCGTATTATTTAAGACGTCACACATTAAGTGATTTCACTACTCTGCGGAGCGTTCTAGCGCCTATGTTATCTAAGTACACCACGAGTGACACTCGATGTTGTACGGGAAAGGGTTAATGAAACAACTTCATGGCGTCGCAAAATAAATGCCCTGGAAAATGCTTTTTTCTAGGCTTTATTTTTTTCGGTCTTCATGCTGAGGAACAAAACAAAATGCTTTTGATGTTTGAATAGAAATATGAAATGTGTATTCCATGTCTAAAGAAAACACGACACTCCTATAGAATAAGCAAATAAATTAGAAAACAATCTTTTGATTTTTCAAAGATCGATTCGGCAAAGATCGATTCTTTGGTACCGATTTAATCAGTGGATCGATCCCTA
The DNA here is from genome assembly GCF_029784135.1 of Toxorhynchites rutilus septentrionalis. Taxonomy (NCBI): domain Eukaryota; kingdom Metazoa; phylum Arthropoda; class Insecta; order Diptera; family Culicidae; genus Toxorhynchites; species Toxorhynchites rutilus. The sequence continues at coordinate 256,279,640 of NC_073745.1, forward strand.
CGCCGTTTGGAGAATCGTTTCAACAAGATCGGTCTTTTTATAAAGATCGCCCAATCCTAAATTATCCAACGGAATCAAATGTTGAACATACACAGTGCATTCAAAAAATGGGTGGGTTATATCTATGATACAACCGCAAGGTTGACGTGGGACTACCTTAGCTTAGCAATCATTTGTTTGTATTGATTTAATTTTTGATTGAATGAAACAATTTCCGAATTCATCTGAATTCAATATATTTGATTTGTGAATAAAAAGATTGTATGATACCATGTGAGGTCAATTCATGCATTTGGATAGATTATGTTCTTCTTTATAAGTAAATTTAATAAACAGTCAATTTACGTTTGGTATGATGACATCTTGGTTTGTCTGTGTTAGACAAACACATTTCAGTCGGAACAAAAATGCCTACGATTTGCAATTCCGAGTTCCCCAGACACCTTCGATTAGAAGTCTGTAATGGGTAAACACATTTCAGCAGGAATAAAAATGCCCCCGAATTGCATGTATTTGTAATGCCAATTTCCCCACGCTTCTTGGATTTGAAAAACACATTTCAGTCGGAAGAAAAATACACCCGACTTTCATGTATTTGCGAAGTGGATTCCCTCAGGCACATTGATTTTTAAGTCCGTGTTAGGGAAACACAGCTCGGTTGGAACAAAAATACCCCCTACCCCTACGTTTTCCCACAGGTACATTGATTTTGAAGTCTGTGTAGGGAAACCGTAAATCGGGCCAATCAAAACTAGGCAGTTAGGGAGTTTAGATAACGCTTGACATTTCACAGTTATTCAATTGTTTATCTAATGGAAAATAACATTTTATTAATTGCGATAGAAGCGTAGAAATATTCCGTATCAATTGATGCAAACATCTTTGCGATCCAGTAAGAAATGTTCGAATTATAAGAAATTGGAATCTTTCTTTTTTTCCTGCATGTTCTGTGTTTAGGTTTTCATTTTACCCCCCCCCCCCCCCATATACTCCGGTTAGACGTAGTTCCACGTCAAAAGTTTCGGGACTACCGCACGCTAGAATCGGGAAGTGGCGCTATCTCTGCTCCAACGCGCGAACTACTTTCCGCCAACTTCTGGCCAGCTACTGTGAACCGCTATCTCGATTCAGAGCTAGTTTTAGCTGATAAAATCAACGCAGTGATTTTTGTCGCGTCACAATTTCAATTATGGAGCAGAGAGCCGCCATCAAAATTTGTGCCTCCAGAGCAAACAGTGAATGCGATCTTCTACAAAAGTGTCCTTGAGCGATTATTGGCACGGATACGGCGCGTGCGGCTCGATAAATACCGGTCTGGAGAATGGTTTTTGCTTCATGACAATGCGCCTGCGCACACCGCTAGTTTGGTAACGGTTGTGTGGAAAGAGAAGGCCCATATGTAGAAAACTAATATCCAATCTTTTGAGTATGTCGTCTTTTCTTTGTTTTGACACTCCTATACTCGCGCATTGGTCTGTCAGACCGAGAAATCAATAATTCGTTCATTTCTCAGAAAATATCAGCACTACAACTTTGCGATTCTCTCTAGCTTCGTTATTCGTCGTTCGTCATCGTTTAGCGTATTGCATGTGTTAGTACGAAGGGGCCGTGTGCCACCTTTTGAACACTTTCGGTCGGACACACTAACACGAGTATAGGAGTAACTTTTTTGGACAAGTGCCTTTTTCATATTCTAGAATATTGCTGAATGAAATGTAAAAATTAATGTCAATGGCGTGGAATATTTATTGAACATAATACATAAGATCATTACCGGACTATTCTTATTAGATTTCAGTCCTTTTTGTAGCTGAATTGAACGGATCTATATACTAACTATTCGATGATATATTCGTCGTTAGATTCATACATTCAAAAGCAAAATATAAATGTTTGACTTTCGTATAAATATTCGCTAAATATAATGGTCATACATATACACACTTGTGAAAGAATTTCACTTGTGGAAGAATTGTAAACAGTAAACTATAAACTAATCGGTAGCTTATAGTAATTTTTAACAGTTAAAGTTTCTGGGATATTTTTTTATATTTTACAATATCGACAAGAAAACAAGAAAAAGAAAATGAAGTTCCTAGAAATCCTTTTATATAATCTTTGTATGCCCCATCTAAAAAAAAGGCCTTAATTCGTAGCTTACCAAGAAAACAGAGACAAATATGCAAACTTTATATTCCAGAACCTTTATCATCTGGTAATTATCTAAAAGATCGTTCTACATTTTTTTCTTCAATAAAAGACCCGAAAAACACGCAACAACTGCATGAAATGTAAGAAATATGTACAGGAGGCGAGTACAGGAGGGTTAAAAAATAGTCCCGGAAGTTTTTTGAATGCACTTGGATCGATCGAACGAAAAATGTCAAAAAACAGAATTGGTCAAGGAATAGGAAAGGTGAGGAAGGGACAATAATTATGCATTGTGAATCTATTTTACATGGAATTGGTAAAACTGAAGCACACATATAAAAATTGGATGGAGCTGGACAATATTTTGAAACACTGGAAGATTTTTGGGTTTAACTGTTTGATTGGATCGAGCAAAAAAAAATTATAGGAGGTTGTGTCCAAGATACGACCGCATTGTTGATGTAGAACTACACTGTTATTTTATATAAGTCGCTTGTTTATACCTTCGGATAGTATTCTATAATGCTGTGAAATTTTCGAAACAACTGCTTAGTAGAATAATCTTTGAAATGGTTTTTCATTGTAAAAGACGGGTGGGTAATGTCGGGGACATAACCGGAGTGACGTAGGACTATACAAAGGGGACAGCTTTTGTTAAATATATATTTTAAATATATTGTTTTATTTTCTTCTCCTACGTGAATACCTACCTATCTACCTGAAAAATGGATTAGTGTACTGTTTACTCTTTATGAATATGTTGATGGTTCTGAAAAGAACCTTTGGTGTTGTGTTTTTGTTATCACTCGATATTCCCATCTTGTTCGGTTAAACCTTCCTGTTTAGCTATTGCGTTTGCCACTCGCCACAGCTTTCACAGTTGGAAAATTTCTTCCCATCCAGCTTTGTGACATATTGTACAGTAAATTACATTCAATGCGACGTGCCGAAGCGCCACTCAGTGTCGCATTGGAGGCGATTTTAACCTGTAATTGAACATTTGCGATGACAGTGGTACAGTGTCGACTTTCAATGTGGGGTCATAATTTGGATCTCTATGTTTACAAAAATGTCCAACTAAATAAGTCGCATTACATGTCCGTCCAATTAGCTAAATGTCGAACTAATTGTAAATTACTGTACTTTCAATCTGGAAACAATTTAAGAATTGGTGAAAATTGAATAATCAGGAAATTCCCCAACTATCAATTAGCTCAGAACAACTGCCAAATTCACATACTCATCATATCCTGGCAAACAAATTATGAAAAAATCAATTTGTGTTTTATTATTATTTTGGATATTGTTTTAGAAAGCATTGAACTGTATTTCCTAAACTCTTTTTTGGAAGGTTTAATGGCCCTGAAAAGCGCCTTGTTTTATGGAATGGTTCCAATTTAGAAAACTTAGTACTCGTGGTTTTGAAAAAAACCATTTCGAACGCCCTCTTTACCGCCTTGTTCTGGATTTGCCACCAAAGCAGTTTGTACGAAGAACAAACGTTTTTCTTCTGCTACCTGCTGCCGTATTGCGATTGCGTTTGCGTCCGCCTGTTGTTGTCTTGATGCCCACCGAACCAAAGCGCAAGCAGTTTTGCCAGCCAACTCGATCACTTCGGCAGCCGGCGAAGAACTCTATAACGGCGGCTAGGTGGACTGGTGCACTGGTAATAACGCGCTCGGCCTAGCTACCCTTGCGGAGCAATTGGCGAATACACCTACGGGAAACTGCAGTCCAAAATGGTTCGAGCGGAATTTTGCCTTTCCCTTCACTTTTCCTCCTTTACCATGTCCAGACATGGCTGCTTGGGTTGGTTTGTTGATGTGTTGTGATGCGAACCGATGTGGTGTACGGTTTGAATGAGAATGATCGTTTCGGCAGCGGAGCGGGGATTTTTAAGCTGACTGGTTGGCTCGAGAATTACGCATGTGTGAGACTGCGACCAATGTTTCGTTCATTTTTTTTCTTTTTCCTTTCCAATCGTGCTTCATTGTATTTCGCTGCTGCTCTGGTTGCCCGTTTTGGTCGGTACGATTTGAGGAGCACAAAATGGACCAATCAAAAATGGGCTCATAATGCATTTGGACAATGCTTGATATTTCACAATTATTCAATTATTTATCTCAAGAAAAATTAAATGTTATTCGTTATGATAGATGCGTAGATATATTTCCTATCAATTGATGCAAAAACCTTTGCGATCTATTGAGAAATGCTCGAGTTATAAGCGTTCCAAATCTTGCATTTTTTCCTACTTGTTCAGTGCCTAGATTTTCATTTCACCCCCTATATCTTCCGGTTAGACGTAGTCCTACGTCAAAATCAGTTGACGATAATTGATTGATGATTCATTCTTGCCCTCGCAAAACAATACACTAGCTGATCGTATTTCGCAATTTATTTCATGTCAATGCATTGAAAATTTACCTCGAACGCTATTCCGGTGGCCTTTTTCGCAATTGACATAGACTCGGCTACAGTCGATTATATACATGTTGCAGCAGCACCATTATTCCGTATCTCATAACTGACTTGAAACTACTAGCAATATAAACATTTCTCATCATTTTGCGCTATTCTCAAAAGAAACGCTTCTGTTAATATTACTGGCCTCGAAAAGAGTTGCATTACTTTCTCATGCTCGAGAGAAGCGCAGCTGTCACCCTTAGTGGAGGAAGTTTTGCTACTGGCAAGCAAAAACTAATCACATACAAAATTCCACAACATTTACTTTCTTGATGACTAAACAAGAGAAATAAACTCTTTTTGTTAGTAATGTTGTGTCGCAGCTCGAGTAATAACTACGCGTAACCGTCTCGCTTGGTAGTCCTCACAAAATTCTCCATATCTTTTTTCGATCGTTCTAGATTAGCCATACACATTTATATCGGTACAATAGTGTTTGTGAAACCAACTCTACGGAACAGTGACGTCTAAAAGTATCGAGATGCTGATACTACAAATAACAACCTCGAAAACAGTAGCAATGCTTCATTATGATCAATATTAGCGCAAATGCAATCCTAGTTGAAGGCAGTTTTGCGACTGGCACGCGAACCCAAATAACTTATAACATTCCAATAAGACATTCAAGATGCTTGGTATTCCTAAATAATTTTTTGGTACACAACCTTAACGTCTGCTTCGCCATAACGTCAGTTTAATGCATTGATGTATTCTCAAAGGCACCAACGAAGTCCTTATGAAGACGGAAAATAAACAATGTTAACTGCTTGGAAAAAGACTGAATTATGCCACACAGCTTGTACTATGCTGTAACACCCATCGATGCGAATTCGCTGATGGGTTTGTCAAGAGCGACCGCCTTCACCACCAGCGGGGGGAGCTTGATTTTGGTTGCTGCCTGGGCGTTTACATTTTCGACCGACGCGCCGAAATCACCTATTTCGCTGTTGTTCGGTGCGGTGTCACATTCGCGAAGGCTCGGTTTAGTGCGAGCGCTTTTCACTGCACCAACACCGCGTGCATCATTAGATGACGCTTACCTCGTAATTTTATTGCCCCTGGCATGTGTTCGTTTTTTGCAGGACTCGAGCCTGCCTTCCTCTTCTTCTTGCTCATCGCACACTACACGAAGCGTCCAATTTATGATGCGGAAAGAAAAACACACGATACGAATAACGCGAAAAACGAACAGAAAAATCAAACGACGATTTCCAAGTTGGATTACCACTGGTGGGGTCCAATCTTAGATCGAAGCGCAGCGAAAGCAAAGTGAACTGGATTACTCAACAGTCCGATGCCGAATGAAAGTTTGCCTCAGCGAGATCCACTGTTTATACTCTAGGCAAGTATTCCCCTTCATTCTTCTTCTTCTTTTCCTTTGTACACGGAGACTTTAAATCCTACGATTTCCCCTCCGTTGGTCGTCGATAAGTTGCTCGTTATTGATAGCTCTGTTCGGGAAATCACTCAAATGGACAGAACAAATATATGGGAAAATAGAAACACTTAAAGTTTTCATGAATTTTAACCATTTACTAACCAGGGGATTCTAATGTATGGCATATTAAACAAATCTTACGGAATTTCCGATTCGTTTAGTATGTAAATCGCCAAAATCCGTTCGCGGCAAAAATAGTTATTAACGTTAACTTTATTTCATAAAAACGTGACCTGTTTTCTGATTTGACACCCATAATGAAAGACGTAGTTCTACGTCAAAAACTGGAAGAATCCAGTTTAAACTGGAACATTGGCAACGCTGTTTACACCGCATTCTTGTCTACGAGATGAGCAGATTGCAGGTCCCAAAGGCGTGAATATCGTGGGCTTCGTGGATGACATCGCACTAACAGTGGCAGGCGAACGCTGGAAGAGGTTAAGAATCTAGCTACCGAGTCTGTGACGATGGACTGGATACAAGCAGCGAAACTGCGAATTGCTCATAACAAAACGGAAGTGCTGTTGGCGAATAACTGCAAAGCCGTACAGCGGACGAAATCACAATCGGGGAACATGTGACACAATTTCGAAGCGGATGTTGAAGTACTTGGGAATTATGATTGACGACCGGCTGAATTTCAAAAATCACGTCGACTATGCCTGCGAGAAAAAGAAAAATCCATCAGCGCGATAACGAGGATAATGCCGAATAAAGCTGGACCCTAAAGCTAAAGGCGTCTTCTATTTACTGTATCCTCGTCAATATTACCTGACGCAATTCCTGTCTGGACATGGCTGCTTCATGCAATATTTACATCGGTTCGAGCACGCAAGGTCGCAACTCTGTCCGAAATGTGGGAGTGTGGAGGAAACACTGCAATACGTCGCATTCGTATGTTCCAGATTCACCGAAAGACGAGAGGGGCTGCCTGCCCTACATACTTGGAATATCATGGAGGAAATGTGTCGTGACGAGGGCACCTGGAATGCAGTGAATAGTGCAATCGTACACATTATGCCCGGGCTACAGCGGAAGTGGAGGGCCGACCAGCGTGCTGACAACGTTTGACTGTTCAAGGAGAACAACTGCTACGATTGCTCTAACGGATGGTATCCCACGAGAGTAGCTGTGACGGAGTGCGCGTCACGTTAAAAGGCACTTCTTAATCGGCGCTCCACTGCGAAGAGAAATTCTGCGAGGGTGATTGTGAAGCAAGAAAACCCGCGAGAGTGGCTGACGGGTTGCGCGTCAAGTTGGAGGGCAATTCCTAGTCGGTACACGTCTCGATAGGTAAACGGATACAGACAATATGGAATGGAAGTGGCGTGGAAACCAACAAAATACTGCCTGGTAACTTTCTGTTTAAATATCATGCATAAAATAGGATTAGTGGTCATTTTAATGATTTTTAAGTGACGACATGCTTCTGAGCCGGTTCCAGAACGATAAATATTTTATTGAGACAAAGCGTTTTAAAATTATGTTTTATTAGTGCAGATGATTTACAGAGCTTGGAATATGATTGTTGCTATGTGTGGAATAATTTTTACACCAACGATTATTAATACAATTAAAAAAAATCGAAATGACTATACAAATTGTTTCAATCCTACAGCATATTCAGTGCTTAACCGCGCCAGGAATAATAAAACTATTTGATGCATAAAACGCTCATGGTGCTGTCGGTTGCTGCGCACTTCGATGGATCGCTGCAATCTTTTTAACTTTCATCAAATCATTCAGAAGCATATGGATTGTTTGTTTTGTTTTGGGATAATTCTTTGCGGTGGGCGACTCCAGCAACTCGGGTTTATCGTCGTAAGCTTCAAGTGCTGTGGAATAGAAAAAAGGAGTGTGATTGCAAGACCATGAAATGAGCATTGTTTTTTTTTCGTACCAATGATTTGAGCTTCGATTGCTTGTAACCGGGCCATTGCTGAGTTCTGCTGTTTCTGGATGTGTTCCAGCAGAATATTTTGACACTCTGCGGGATCAATCGGTGCTTCAGGGATAGGAACCTGCGGAGCGACAGTGGGTTTATGATCGATCGGTTCAGTTTTGCTTAGGCCGCCCTGGGTTGGTGTTCCGATTGAATCTGTGAGAAGAAAAACCATTGAATCAATAAAGTAATTTTAAAAACATCGTTCATTGCTGAATAATTAATTGTTACTTACTGTTAAGTGGAACAATTCCCGAAAGATCTCCATTGCCGCCTCGTGGGGGACTGTTCTCCCATTTTTTCGACCACAGATACATCTTCGGGTGGTCCTTGTTCTCCGCTATGTTTATCTTGACCTTCAAGCTATGCATAAAGCGTTTCAATTCAAGCAAATTACCAGCCAAAGTATGACTTTGTTTGAGTATATCAAATCTAGCGGCATGCTTCGAATTTTGTGTATGGTAGTTCGCTACCGGAAGTTTTCCCTCGTACAACCAATCTTGATCGTGAATGTATCGCCTCGATTCTCGACCCCCCGGAGGGTTGCGACAAATATAACAAACGTATTTTTCCGGGACCTGCGCGTCCCGCTCGAATCCGTTACATATTCCATGCTGCCAGCAAAGGCACAACTCGCACTGAACCATCAAACCATCTTCCTCTCCGTATCCGCAGATGCAGTTTATAATTTCTTCTTTTTTCATCGATACAATTTTGATTACCTCTCCATTTTCATTGATGAATCGTGGGCTGCTAGCGTTAATTAAATCGTCTCCAAACTGTCCACAAACGCTAGCACTTGTTTGACTTGCTTCCGTATCCTTCTCATACCCATAGCCATGCCGGAGGAAGCTATCGTTTCCACCAAAACCGAACGAATGCTGTGTCTCTTCGGCATCCATGTAATCCATTGCAGAGCGAGGCAGCTTTTGCTTCTTCAGTTTCTTTTTCCTCACAATCGCTGGCAGTCTTTTGGCGACAAAACCAGCCTTAGCCTTCTTCGTACCTTTTTTCTTTTTCGAAAACAGTTTAATTTTGGGGATTTTCCTGCTCGGTTTGATACCAGACTGCGTTTCGAACTTCTCTTCGGAATCCAATGAGCCGCCGGCATCCGCTGTGATCGATGTTACCGATGTCTCTTGCTTTGGAACCTTTATTTCCGTTGAGCTCGTTGACGGCATCGGTTCCAGTGGCTTAATGTCCTCCTCTGGCTTTTCCACTTTGATGTTAGATTCTGGTATTTCCGTGGTGATCCTATAAAAAACGAACAATTAGGTCAGGGTTTTGCAAAATCACGTCGAATATACTTGTTCGTAACAGCACTGGCTTCATTAATTTCTCCAGCTTGTTCCTCTTTGACGCTAACGTCTTCCTTCTTGATGTCATCTTTAACTGGAATCTTTGAGCCCGACGCAGATATCGACTTTCTCCGATGTATTTTCAGCTGGGTATCAACAATTTCCGCTGGGGTTCGAAGTGTCGCCAAATCTTGCATATTCGGTATCTCACCCAAGCCTTTGGCCAGCTCTTTATGGTAATGTTTGATATGAATCTGTAAATGATTTTCCTTCCGGAAGGTTTTCAGGCAATCCTCTTCTGGACATTGCAGCAAATTGTCGATAATCTTAACCTTGACCGAGCCAATGTTGATTTCAGTGTTGAGTAAAATGGGTTCTAGTGCTACCGGATTGGGAACCAGGGATTTCTTGTATTCCTCCGTATGCCGACACAAGTTCAGTTCTTTTGCGCGTTTTTTATGCAGCCCAAAGTCGTACTTAACCGTATCGAATACTTCCCCTCTCCCAGTAAGAAAAGCCTTCAGTTCCTGCCGGGAGCGGAATATCTTTCCTTCGGGGTTAACAAGAATAACGTCCATCTTTCCGTACGCTGAACTTCGTTGGTATATGTGTTTGGCCCAGCCTTCCGGCAAGCGCCAATCATTCACCATTACAGTGAAGATTTTAGCGCCAGCAATATCGATAGTTGCCTCCTCCCCAACAGGAAAATCATTCATCCAAGGGCAACACCACTCTCCGTCTTTTGGAATATCTGGGAAGTCAGCAACTTTCGCCACCTGAGGAATTTTGAGCGCGATTGATGGCGTTACCGGAGTTTTGGGAGATTCAGCTACCGCTGTAAAAATTGAAACCATCATCAAAAATGTATCATACACTGTAAGTTATTTCTAATTGGACATCTAACTAATTGGATAGACCTGTAATGTGGAACGAATAATTGGTCATTTTCGCCTCTAATTGAACATTTTTGTAAACATCGAGTTTAAACCGAGAGTACACAATCGCCTCTAATGGGACACTGAATGGTGCCTCGGTACACCGAATTAGAGATAGCTTACTGCATCAGCAAGCTATGAGATGGAGGTGAAGTTATAGAACGTAGAACTACGTCTTACATTATGGGTGCCAAATCAGAAAACAGGTCACGTTTTTATGAAATAAAGTTAACGTTAATAACTATTTTTGCCGCGAACGGATTTAGGCGATTTACATACTAAAGGAATCGTAAATTCCCTAAGATTTGTTTAATATGCTATACATTAAAATCTCCTGGTTTGTAAATGGTTAAAATACATGAAAACTTTAAGCATTTCCAATTTCCCATATATTTGTGCTGTCCATATGTATGCTTTCCAGAACAGAGCTGTCAATAACGAGCCACTTATTGACGAGCAACGAAGGGGAAATCGTAGGATTCAAAGTCTCTGTGAAGAAAGCAAGAGAAGAACAATGAAGGGGAATACTTGCCTAGAGTATAAACAGTGGATCTCGCTGAGTAGAGATGGGCAAATCAGCTCATCATGGTGAGAGGCTCAGAGCCGTCCAGCTCATACAAGTGAGCTGCTCATTCGGAACAGCTCTTCAGCTCAATTGAATTTTGCGGCTGTCCACACAACTGCATAACTACCATGGGACATTTTATAGTGTTCATTTTCTTAATAGACGGAAATCAAAAAAATAAACAAATTTAATTTGTAATTGTACACAAACTAAATTTAATATGGATTCTAATAATATAATATACAACAAATATTGAATGCTGAAATCCAACATAGAAGATGGTTATGATATGCTGAACTTAAACAACAGAAGAACCAGCAGTAGCCAAATAAAATGCCTTCAGAAATATTGGCTGAGACAACGTTTTTTGATAAAACTACCGAGATTTTTTTTTTTTGCATCCAAGGATGTAAAAATAAATCCATTAATAGGCGCAACGAGAAACAATTCTTCGCCATGACAAAGGTAACAAAAGGACCATTATCAATCACCAGCATTTATGGCGGGTAGTTTTCTGAATTGTTTTGATTCAGCACGCGGAAATAAATTTATATGTTTAATAAATTATTTATATGCTAAAGCTAAAGAACGAAGAGGGACACACGAAAACAAACTGACGTCATATCATAAAGCGCGGGAGACGAAAAATTCTTCCGCGTCTCAAAATTCACACTCTCTGCTGCTTTTGCGCTCCACAGCTATGCAGCTCATCAGCTCAACAGCTCAGCAGCTCATCAGCTCAACAGCTCAGCAGATCATCAGCTCAACAGCTCAGCAGCTCATCAGCTCAACAGCTCAACAGCTCATCAGCTCTCCAGCTCCGTAATGAGCTGATGAGCTGCGTTGTTTTGATTGCGAGCCGATCCGAATCCGCTCACTACGATGAAGCGATTCGAATGAACAGCTCAGGAGCGGATGGCACATCTCTATCGCTGAGGCAAACTTTCATTCCACTCCGACCGTCGACAGAGACGGACGTGTTTGGAGCTCCATTCATTGCCTGATTTTTAAAAAGGCTATTTATTTCTCTTTTCAGATTGTCTACCTGCGATTCATCAACTACCTGTCTGCCCTTGAGGACTACAACAATGGGGAAAACCCGGTCAACCGACCCAGGCATACTACATGGCACCAACAAACGACATCGATCGGACACCGGCAAGAAGCCAATATTAGAAAGGAACCGCTATGCTTTATTGGATGGCCATACCAAGGAGGAACCAACTACCAGGAAAGTAAATGTTGAGAAAAAGGTGAAAGTACCACCTTATTTTACAACATCGAGAGATATAGGAACTTTGAGGTCTGAACTGCTGGCGCTGAAATTGCAGCCAGTTTTTAAAATATGCAGCATCGGGATTAAAATCACTAGTCCCAACCTGGAGCAATACAAAATAATAGGATCATACCTGGAATCAAAAAAGCATGAGTTTTACACTCACGATACCCCGTCTGAAAAACCATTTAAGGTGGTGTTGCGAGGTCTTCCTGCTATTGAGTTGGAGGATATTAAAAAGGATCTGGAACAATCATACAATATTAATCCGTTGGCTGTATATCGGATGACTCGGCATAAAACACCAGACAATGGGTATTCCAATGTATTGTACCTGATCCACTTCAAGAAAGGATCAGCCAATATAAATCAGTGAGATCTTCAACATCTCGGTACAATGGGACCGATACAAACCTCAACATCGGGATGTAACGCAATGTTCGAATTGCCTTGGTTTCGGACATGGAACAAGAAATTGTCACATGAAAACTCGTTGTGGCAAGTGTGCTGCTGACCACCTATGACTGATAAAACACAGAATAGGAAGAAGGTTCCAGAACTTACTGACAAAGAGTTCCCTCCAATGGTTTCTCGCACGTTTCCTGTTCTTCCTCCTCTTCCACTTCCTACAGGTCGCCCCCAAACGGCCTATTCTAGCGAAAAGCCAAAAAAGGAGCAACCGAGCTATAGTAAGGTTGCAGCTATTGGTTTACCACCTACACCAAAACCTTCACCTCATTCCTCTTCTACTGAGGAGCTTTATAGCATGCAGGAACTTGCAACCCTGTTTCTTGAACTAGATCGACAGACTAGCAGTTGTCGCAACCAACAGGAACAAGTGCAAGTCATGCTACACTTTTATTACAACCATGGATCGGTCATCTCTCAGGCTAATTAATTGGAATGCCTGCTCTCTCAAGAGTAAGGTCATCGAATTCACTGACTTCTTAGTGACAAACAGCATCGACGTAGCTATCGTTACCGAGACGCATCTTAAACCGAATGTTAACCTTCGGGTTCCGAATTATCGTCTATTGAGAATGGATCGTACTAGTTCTGGTGGAGGTGTTGCCCTAGCCATCAGAAATAACATCAGATATCGACTTTTGCCGTGCCTGAAACTCAACATCATCGAAGCTATAGGAGCGGAAATCACAACATCGATTGGGCCTATTATCGTGATTGCGGTCTACTATCCCAAACAGACGTCAATCAGTGATGGCTCGGCGTTGCTTCTTAAAAACGATATCATCAAGCTAACACGAAGGCAGTCGAAATACGTTATCGGCGGGGACATTAATGCTCGACATCAGTCCTGGGGAAATCAAAGGAGGAATCAAAATGGAGTGACTCTAAATGATGAACTACAGTGTGGGCACTACAGGATTCTTAGTCCAGCAACCCCCTCTCGAATTTCTCGTTCTGGAGTACATTCCATAATTGAGTTCTTCATTACAAACATGGATCGCCACATCGGTGATCCTATTGCCCTTAACGAGTTGAGTTCGGATCAGTTCCCAGTGATGGTTGAATTGGGAGTGAATGTCGTAGTCAGGAGGCCACAATGTAGACGTGCGTGCGAATTAGGTGGAATTCCAGCAGCTTATTGACAACAACATTGATTTCGATCAGCCTCCTGAATCTCCCGAAGATATCGAAGCAACAGTCAGCTCTATTCAAACTGCAGTTATTCAGGCTCGCCAAAACCACATCCCAGAAACGATTCAGGTGAGTGACTCTGTTCAAATTGATCCAATTACTAAACATTTGATTAGGCTTCGGAACCTCTATCGAAGGCAGTACCAACGTACTGGTATTCGAGAGAGGAAACGACAGTATAATCAGCAAGGTTATCCAGGCCAGAATGATTGATCTTCGTAACAAAAAATTCGCAAAAGATATTAGTAAACTTCCGAACAACTCCAAGCCATTTTGGAGGCTCGCTAAAATCCTCAAGACCAAGTCTAAACCTATTCCTCCTCTTCTTCAACCTGATAATTCAGAACGATTGATAACACCTGCCGAAAAGGCTAATGCAATTGGCAACCATTTCGCTAGTTCACACAATCTTGGCCAGAACATTACAAGTCCATTTGAAGCTTCGGTGAATGATACTGTAAGGGCTATTGGCAATATCCATTCTGCTTCTGAAGAGAATGAAATCATCTCGACTGAAGAGGTTATCTCGGTTATACGCTCGTTGAAGAAAATGAAGGCCCCGGCTTCGATAGTATATTTAACATTGAGTTGAAACATCTTATTTTTTTTCCAAAATATATATTTTATTAAGGCTCATATGGCGAGTTCAATATTTTGACAATGTTTGCTTAGACTATGTTAGTAATATGTAACCGATTACTCGCGGTTGACTCGAGGTTAGTATTACAAGTGTTCTCATAATTGGTATGTCGCAGTCTTCGATGCTCTGTACGTGTGCCCGACACGGGATACTTCCTATTGGGATGCAGCTGACCATTAATCAGCAACGCCCCCCTCGTCTGTACCCCATATGGTGCGTCTTTCTCGACTCGAGGAATCCAGGATAGAATGGCGGCGCAATCATCAGCTCGTGTAGAGTTGTCATGAGCGGTACAACCTTTGGCTCTTGTTGAATAATCAGTGGACTGCACAACCTTCGGCCCGTGCATCTGTAAAGAGTGTGTGTATGTATTGCCGCGACTAAGTAAAAGTTTATCGATCGGATAGGAGGGATATGAAACGGGGACACAACGAAGTAAACATCATTAAACGTTGACATCGGCGTTTCTGAGGAACAGGTATAGATGAAGCAGAAGATCAGGATCCCGGCTACCTAAGATATCCCGGACGGGGATATCCGATTGTCTGCCTTGTGCTCTCAGTGCTCTAGAGAGCTGAGAGCGAGCAGCATGGAACCGGATACACGACCAGACAACATGCTCGATGTCGTGGTAGCCATCGCCACAATCACAAAGATTGTTTGCTGCGAGCCCAATGCGATAGAGATGCGCGTTTAGGTTGTAGTGATTGCACATAAGCCGAGATATCACGCGAATGAAATCACGACCTACATTCAATCCCTTGAACCATGCACTCGTCGAGACCTTAGGGATAATCGTGTGTAACCAACGACCGAACTCATCACCACTCCACATGCGCTGCCAACTTACGAGCGTATACTGACGAGGAATGTGGAAAAATTCATTATAAGCAATTTGCCTTTCAAAAAGTGTGCCTTCTAAAGCGCCCACCTTAGCTAGCGAGTCCGCATTCTCATTCCCCGGAATCGAGCAATGAGAGGGAACCCATACTAAGGTAATCTTGAATAATTTTTTGAAACATCTTAGTAACAACTTATATGAAATTATGACCTCTGTCTTCAACAGATGTCTATCACTTGACTACTTCCCCTCGAGTTGGAAGTTGGCAAAAGTGATCCCGATACTAAAACCCGGAAATGATCATTCTTCTTCAAAGAGCTATCGACCAATTAGCCTTCTTCCAGCATTTTCGAAAGTATTCGAAAAAATTATATTAACGCGCATTGTTGCTTTTGCAGATGAGCACAATATATTTTTGGATGAGCAGTTTGGATTCCGAAAAGGCCACTCTACCATTCACCAGCTTCGTAGAGTATACAATATAATCAGACGAAACAGGTCAGTTTCAAAATCATCTGCCAAGGCACTTGATGTTGAAAAAGCATTTGATAATGTTTGGCATAATGGTCTCATTTACAAGCTTCAGAACATTGGTTTTCCTACATACTTGATAAAAATTATCTTTCTGATAGAGCATTCAATGTTTCTATAAACAATATTTCGTCAGAGAAATTCATCGTGAATGCAGGTGTTCCTCAAGGATCCATCTTGGGACCAATTCTTTTCAATATCTACACTTCAGATATTCCCGCTCTCCCATCTGATGGGAAACTGTCATTATTTGCAGATGGCATTGTCATCATTTACAAGGGCAGAAGTATCACAGAACTAAGATCTAAACTCCAAAGAGGATTAGACGCTTTGTCTGGATATTTCAATAATTGGAAAATATGCATAAATGCAGCAAAGACACAAGTCATATTGTTTCCCCACAAGAATACTGCAAAGCTTGTTCCTTCTCAAAATATGACAGTCAGTCTTAATGGCAATAGTATTGAATGGTCTTCAGAAGTAGTGTATCTGGGGCTTACATTTGATCGAAAGCTTACCTTCAAAGCACACATTGACAAAACAGACACAAGATGTAACATTTTAATCAGGTCATTGTATCCCCTGATCAATAGATACTCTCGATTATCTCTAACGAATAAACTTGCAGTATATAAACAAATAATATTTCCAGTTATCGCATATGCGATGCCCGTTTGGAAGTGCTGTGCTCCAACTTAAAACTTCAACGCATACAAAACAAAATTCTTTGTATGATTCTAAACTCTCCTCCCAGAACGCGAAATTCGGAGATACATCAGCTGGCCGGGATTAAAACCTTGGATGAAATTATCAATAATAATTGCATGAAATTTGAACAGAGTTGCGCTCTCTCAATACACGGAATAATACAAAATCTGTATGATTATGCAACCTGACTTTCTAGTCGTTACCTTTCAAGGTAACGGCTTTGGATAAGGGTAGATATATTTATTTCCAGTTAGATAAGTAGTTTAAGTTGGGACAATGTAAATAATTTGGGGAGGGTATCTTATAAGTTAGATTTAGGTATAAAAAAAAAGAGGTAACAAAAAAACTAGAATAATTTAGGCATGATTTTACAATAGGAATATGAAACAATCGGATAATGTGTATGATGAAAATCATTACAGAACTTGACATTGCAACTTAAAGATGTAGAACCCTAGGTTGATCACTTGAATTGTAGTATTATATTATAATGTAAACCAAATTAAGAAATAAAAAGAATTTAAGAAGAAGGCAAACTTTCATTCGGCATCAGACTGTTGAGCAATCCAGTTCACTTTGCTTTCGCTGCGCCTCGATCCAAGATTGGACCCCACCAGTGGTAATTCAACTTGGATATCGTGCGGTTTTTCCAGTTCGTTTTTCGCGTTATTCGTATCGAGTGTTTTTCTTTCCGCATTATAAATTGGACGCTTTGCATAGTGTGTGATGAGCAAGAAGAAGAGGAAGGCTGGTTTGAGCACTCTAAAATCGAAGCGTCATCCAATAATGCACGCGATGTTGGTGCAGTGAAAAGCGCTCGCACTGAACCGAGCCTTCGCGAGTGAGACACCGCATCGAACAACAGCGAAGTAGGCGACTTTGGCGCGTCGGTCGAAAATGTAAACGCCATCACCCAGACAGCAATCAGATTCAAGCTCCCCCCGCTGGTGGTGAAGGCGGTCGCTCTTGACAAACCCATCAGCGAATTCGCATCGATGGGTGTTACAGCAGAGTACAAGCTGTGTGGCATAATCCAGTCTTTTTCCAAGCAGTTAACATTGTTTGTTTTTGGTCATCATAAGGACTTCGTTTTGGCGAAGCAGGCATCAAGGTTGTGCGCCAAAAAATCCATTGGGGAATACCAAGCATCTTGAATGGCGTACTGGAATGTTATAAGTTATTTGGGTTCGCGTGCCAGTCGCAAAACTGCCTTCAACTAGGATTGCATTTTTGCTAATCTTAATCATAATGAATCAATGCTACTGTTTTCGAAGTTATATTATTATATTGACAAAAAGAGTTTATTTCGCTTGTTTAGTCACCAAGAAAGTAAATGTCGTTCTGCAATTTTGTATGTGATAAGGTTTCGCTTGTCAGTAGCAAAACTATCTACACTAAGAGTGACAGCTGTGCTTATCTCGAGCATGAGAAATATAAAGGCCAGTAATATAAACAGAAGCGTTTATTTTGAAAATAGCGCAAAATGATGAGAAGTTTTTATATTCCTAGTAGTTTCAATGCTATATATGGCTATGTATGCATGCTATGGCGAACGCTTATTTGGCGCTTGGTTTACGTTGTACGAACGATGCCTAAAGGTATTGTTCTGCGAAGACAAGGATTAATCAGCAATCAATTATAGTCAACTGATTCTACAAAGAAAAAAACATCTCAGAGAGTATTCTACTAAACAGTTCTTTCTAAAATTTCATAGCATTATAGAATAATATCCGAAGGTATAAACAAGCGACTTTTATAAAATAACAGCGAAGTTCTACGTCAACAATGCGGTCGTATCTTGGACACAACCTCCTATAATTTTTTCATCATCTCAAAAATATACAGATGTTCTGTCATTGTTTCTGACGAAGGATTATGTTTTTCATTTCTATGCCGGTGTGCAGTCTTCAGAAAAAAACTTACACATGTGTACACGATGTTCAAATTTCATGTTTTTGTTCTACACGAATATGCTTTTCACTAGTGTTCAATGTTTATCCCAAACATGCCCAATGATACATAAACATAATCATGTAGGGATGACACGCGTTTTTCACATCATAAACAAACACGATGCTTATAATTCAAGCACATCATATACAAAACATACCACCCGTTGTCGCAGCATTCATCGCTATTCGTTTCCTTTCATGCGTGGAGAAAAAATATTCCTAAAACACTGCTTTTAGAATATTTTTCACAGAAACTAACTATGAATATAGTTCGTATTGCAGAAATCAATGGCTATGAGTTCATGCACATTTTGCAAGTCTGATTAAATAATCCATATCTAATCCATATGAGATTTTTTTTCGTGCATGTTGCCATTTGAAGTCCACATAAAGAAATAAATACCCAAAAATTAGTTTAAAATGCATGTTTTCAGGAAAGTTTACATTTATTCTTGGTATTCTTATGTGGGTAACTAAACATATTATACAGGGAAACTTCGATATAACGTACCCTCGTTATAACGTACCCTCGATATAACGTCACTCGATATAACGTACATTTTACCTCGATATAACGTACACATTTCCAAAGTGTAAAGGAAATTTTTTTTCAATATTTTTTTTCTGATAGAACAATGAATTATCTGTATTGTGATGCTAAAACAAGTTTTGTACCTTCAATCAATCCCGAAATACAGCTGGTTTTGTGATTCCGGATTCTAAATGAATCAAGCTTTAATCAACAGTACGAAGGGAAACATCATGAGAAAGGCTGGCTTCGTCTTCTGATTGAAATTATTCATTAACTGTACTAAAACAGCAACACAATAATGTATTATAGACTACGTTTGTGAGTACTTTATTATGCTTCGATATAACGTACAATTCGATACAACGTACAATTTTGAAAGTAAAATGTACGTTATATCGAAGTTTACCTGTATTTGAGTACTTGTTCAAACAGCTAAGAGGCTGTCCACATACCACGTGGACAGAAAAAGCATGATTTTAGACACCCCCTCCCCCTCCGTGGACATTCCTTATACCCCTCCACCTGTTGTCACGTGAACATTCCTTCGGTTTTGAGGGAAAAACAAGAAATTTTATTTTTTCCGCTTAAATTTCATTTCAAGTTTGTTTCTATTTTCTATTTTATTGATAAAAATTATAGTCTTACCAATGGTAACGATTGGTCTTGAAATCTTAATTTTTTTTTCTTCCGAATTCCATTTACGTTATCTCCATATCCATTTTAAAATATCGATTGAGAACTAATTCTCGAGAATTTTTAAAAAATCAGACAATGAAATCAAGCATATTGTTTGAACACAGAATTTTCTCGTCTGAACATCAATGACTTTCGCTTTTACAGGTTCGGTAGTGCCTGATGACCGGTCTTCCATGTTTCATAAAAAACACTGCGTCCGGGATAAACATGTCCACGCTGCTGTTCGCAGTTTTGTGTTTGAATACAAACATGATTTTTTCGTACCTATGTTTGAAAATGTGACATGTTTGTATTCGTAGTATGTTTGGACATAGGATGTTTAATCCTAATGTTTCACATGATGTTCGAATGGTGTACAGTTTCTCTAGCATTTCACCCCAAGCACCGGCAGTGCGTAGAGTAGAAGAAGCGAATCGGACACCACACCACCACCACTCAACGCGTGATGTGGTGGTATGTTGACATGGAAAAAATGCTTTCCTATCATGACAATGGGTGCTTCGTCTAAAATATTGGGCGAAGAAATAAACCTTTTATCTGTTCTGAACGAAATAAACGTCGATTGATATCAGAGTTCTTCACAATTGATATCATTATTTAGTGCACGCATCAATTTATATATTGAATTCATGTAACATCCGCTATTATTAGCTATTTGAACAAGTACTAAAATTGAATAGAGCGTGGCGGAGATGTTTAGTTACCTACAACAAATTTTGATTACAATATTTCTATAATTTTAATCGAATATAAAGTACCAGAAATATTCAGCAGTGACATGTTAGGCGTGACGCTAACCACTCGGCCACGGGAGCAACCATTTTGGCTGGATCTTTAAATATTTACAATTGGCTAATACAGCTTGTTCGTGACGAACGCGACCCGAGCTATAAAACGAGCGAAGAAGTGGAGAAGAAAAGATGATGCAATCGCATACATACAAAGCATATGTAGTATAGTGTAAGTGTAGCTTCTAGTTTTTTCCTTCATTCAGTTTGTGATAACATCGAGAAATGAATGGTGTGTTTTAGCCGCCGAAATTTCTCTGCGGGTTTTGCTGTATGCCGCTGAAGGTTTCATTCAAAACTAATTTTGGGTATTTATTTATTTGGTCAGCATTTGTACGACGTCGCCCGCTGTGCAGTCGGTTCCCCAGACTTCAATTGCCAACATGCACGCAATAAAATTCTCATAGAAAACTATTTTCTATTCAGAGAATGTTTTCTTTGCACGAAACCAAGATTGTTTAATCAGACTTGCAAAATGTGCATGAACTCATAGCCTCTTAGTCCGTACAATTTTTGTAATGCGAACTAAATTTCAAGTTCGTTTCTGTGAAAAAGTATTCTACGAAGAAATGTTTTGGGTTGAATAATTTCTTTCCGTGTATGAAAAGAAACGAAACGAAAGCAATGAATACTGCGACATCGGGTGATATGTTTGTACATGGTGTTCTTGAATTATAAACATCGTGTTTGTTTCTGTTTGTGTATCATTGTTCGTGTTTGGGATAGACATTCAACACTAGCGAAAAACATGTTCGAGCTCAAACAAAAACATGGAATTTTCACATCGCGTGGACATGTGTAATTGTTTTTCGGAAAACTGCTGATGGCTATAATGAACCTAATAAAAACAAAATATCTGCAGTATCATCGTGAAAACAAAAGCACATTTTTGTAGACATACATCTTTTCGATCATAATTGCACCGTTTTTTATAATATTTCAGCATCCTTCATGCAACTTGAGAATTCCATCCTCTCAGGGGTTATGCTATGCAGTAAGTTGAAGTTCTTACAAGAATCTTAACAGTTAATAATCTGAAGATGCAATATCTGGTAAGTAAGGTGGGTGAAGTTATTTATTATAAGTGTTATAAGTGCCCTAGAAGCGTTCTGGATCGTTGATTTTAATACGTTCAGCTGCTAGCAATACTTGTTAGAATTCATCAAAATTAGTTGCTTGGTAGAAACTCATGATACAGATTTTCTCCCAGCCATAACTTTCTTCAAGCGAAAACTTGCTTCGGAGTTCCATTCACTTGCTAAGATTTTTTTTTAATTCAACATTCTTGTGAATGATTTTCCCTTCACAATTCGCTACAAATATGTATTTTCGTCGCGTTTACGAAACGAATCGCAGATTGAGATAAGTTCCTTCAAGTGTTTTTCGGTAAAATAAACCCTTATTCCGAAATCCGGTCGGATTTGAAATTAGCACAATATTGCGTTCTTTAAGAGGATATTCTAGTCTAGAAATTTGAACAAAAATCTTTTTTTTTTTCTTCACATTTCTCTAATTCAGACATTTAAGAATATACCATAGAAGAGACTTTTCGAAAATCTCATTATTTACCAAGTTATAGCCATTTTAGCGATGCGATATCTTATCTAGTACGGCCATAATAATTACCTTCAAACACGTTTTTCTCGAAACATGTTTTATTCAAACTGGCTTACACGGTATCTCATGTTTTACTTATCCGATCTAATCTGTATGCATCTCTCTATCGCATGAACCTATAAAAAATCATAATTTCGTAACTTTACCATTTTAAAAAAATCAAGAAACTTGAAAAAAAAAATAAAACAGCATTTTTTCCGTCAAATTTCCGCCATTTTGTCAGAAAAAACACGTTTTTAACTTGTCCGAGGTTCATGCGATAGTGGCATCTTTACTGATTCAGAATCTGAATCCCCCTTTCTTGATCAGCTGCTAATTCTGGATATATTTTTTCCGTTCAATTTTTGTTTTATTGTTGAAAGATAGATAAACAAATAGTGATATAATGGATGTTCGTTTTACTTTTTCGGCGCTCGAAGAAACGTCCGAAATTCGTGTCTCTATCCCCCTTAATCTGATCGAGTCAAATCCTATCGGATTGTGCAAATGTTGCAACCTTGAAATGCAGAATGCTAAATTTTTTTTTCGTTCGGATTGCGATGTCACATCCGATCGGGTTCCGTAATATGTGTTAATATGTAGTCCATGCATTGTAACGTTTTTCGTGATGTTTCGTCTCTCATGAACGGTGATTTTCGACACCTGTAGCGAATCTACTAATTCATGTGCATCAAGGATTAATCTTTTCTTTTAATTAATCAACAGTAGCAGCATGAACTTTCCAGACAACTCAAAAGAAGCGTATTACAAAATTACCAGACATCAATGAAGAACAAGATCATTTCAAGAAATAGATCTCCAGAGATACGGTCCGTACACTCATGGAAGAATTTGTTGTTCGTTTCAATGTTCAGAATTTCTTGAGAGTTCTCGAAAAAAAAACGAACAGTTTTGTCATCAAGAGCAAAAGCTGAATTCAACCCGCACTTATGTCGTGATTTTTAATACTACAAAAAATCCAACATTCTTTGTGTTATTGGGTGTCTTTATTCTGACGGATTTAATGGCCCTCTATTACCAATTGGAATAAATTGATGGATCCTAGTTCATGTGCGTTACCTTCAGAATATACATTTCAGGAAAGAGGTTCAGTCATATGGAAAAAATATGGATGTTTAACCGAGCAGCACTCTCAGTCAATTCAGTCTTTTTATTGATGAATACTGAGCAATCAGGGCGGGCGTGAAGTTAAAAAAATCGTGTAAATACAAAACAGATCTCATTCAATTTTGACTATTAACATGAATGTTTCACTTGACAAGAATACTTAACGAATCCACGTGGACATTATGAAAACCCCCTCCCCCCTCACCGTGGACAAGCATGGATATTTTCGTAATCCCTACCCCCCCTAAAGTCGTCCCCGTGGTATGTGGACAGCCCCCTAGGAGAAGAAATATTGGGTTGGGGAAAAAGAAATGTCGTATATTGTCAATATATGGCAACACTTAAACATATCTTGTGTTGTACTTATCACATCGGGTCACGGCTATTTAAAGACGACAATCTGTGCTATAAGTGTCGTTTTGTGATTGTCTTTTCCAGTCTCAAGTTATAGCGCGTCAAAGATGGAGTCCACCAAGCAAGAAATTCGCCATATTTTACGTTTTTACTACCTGCGAGGTAAAACTGCAACAAAGGCGGCCGAAAAAATTCGTGTAGTTTATGGACCCGATACTGTAACGATTCGCAGAGCACAGCGTTGGTTGGATCGATTTCGTTCTGGTGTAGTGGTTGTCGAAGATACACCCCGTACTGGTAGGCCAATCGTCGTGGAAACCGATAAAATCGTTGAAATCATCCAAGTAGACCGGCATGTGAGCACTCGCTCGATTGGCCAGGAACTGGGTATATACCATAAAACCGTTTGGAACCATTTGCAGAAGATTGGATTCCAAAAAAAAGCTGGATGTATGAGTGCCACACTAGTTGATGCAAAAAAAGCTTTTGCTCAACTATGGCTAGACACTCAACTCGGTTCTCTACTGTGAGCAGCTAGACCGTTTGAAGCAGGCGATTGACCAGAAGCGGCCAGAAATGATCAATAGGAATGATGTTGTTCTCCACCAGGACAACGCTCGGCCTCACACATCTTTGATGACCCGCCAGAAGTTACGGGAGTTCGGTTAGGATGTCCTATTGCACCCACCGTATAGTCCGGACCTGGCTCCAAGTGATTATCATCTGTTCCGGTCCATGCAAAACGCTCTCGGTGATACTAAGTTGGCCTCAAAAGAGGCTTACGAAAACTAGCTGTCTGAGATTTATGCAAATAAGGAGGAGGAGGAGGGGGGGGGGGGGGTTATAATGAAGTTGCCTTCTAAATGGCAACAAGTTTGCGAACAAAACGGCGTATATTTGACTTAAATTGGATAATTTCAAGTATATTAAATAAAGCGTCAAATTTCGATCAGAAATACGACATTTCTTATTCCTCAACGCTATAATTGATTTTCTTTGCATTTTTTTGCATATGCCACTAGAAAGTTTTTTTTTGCATATGCACACATCTTTGATGACCCGCCAGAAGTTACGGGAGTTCGGTTAGGATGTCCTATTGCACCCACCGTATAGTCCGTGATTATCATCTGTTCCGGTCCATGCAAAACGCTTTTGGTGATACTAAGTTGGCCTCAAAAGAGGCTTGGGAAAACTGGCTGTCTGAGCCATACAAATTAAACACAAATTTCAACATTACTCGGGAATTAATCAAGCAAATAACACCAAATTAGGCATATTTAGGTTTTAGGGTGCAATAAATGTTTCTACGGTGGTTAGACTCTCCACCCCCTCCCTAAGGGGGGCTACCATACAAATGAAACACAAATTTCTGCATAACTCGAGAACTAATCAAACAAATGGAACCAAATTAGGCATATAGAGGTTTTAGGGTGCAATAAATTTAGGGTGCAATAAATGTTTCCTCCTCCCGCTCGCTAAGGTTGTGATGTCATACAAATGAAACACAAATTTCTGCATAACTCCAAAACTATTCAAGCAAATGGACCCATATTTGACATGTGAAGGTTTCACGGGGCACGGAACGTTTCTATGGTGAATACACTCCTCCCCCTCTCTAAGAGGGCTGCCATACAAACGAAACACAAACTTCTGCATAACTCGAGAAATAATCAAGCACGATTTGGGATGTGACGGTTTTAAGTATGAGAAATGTTTCCATAATGGTATGACACCCCTCCCTCCTCTGGAATGGAGAGGGGGTTCCATAACATTATTACACATATTTAAACCAAACATGACAATTGAAAATTTTCGGAAAACACTGAAAGAAAAAGGTAAAATTCGGAAAATTAAATTCCCATATGTTCTACAATTACATAGTGACAAGTGCTGTTAGTCCATTTGATGTTTGCGCTAGCGAAATTGATCTTTGTTTGAAACTGGAAATGGATTTTAATGTAATAAAACTCACTCCTATATCTTCTTCTATTTATACAAAAAAAAAGGATCGCCGGATGTGTTGATAAGAGCAGAACTCGAGGAAGGAATTGTCCGATTTTAGGCTGTCTTTATTCTATCATATTTTCTGTATAAAACATTTATTCCATGTAACGGAGAAACATGTTATTTGCAAGTGGTTGAAAAATCTTAAACGAGAATTGTGTCTGAAAATAATCTGATATTATAATGATGAGTTTCGTTAGAAATACTAGGAATTATAGTAAAAGGTAAATTCAACGGAGTCGAGTAGAAGATCATTCAATGAACAGGTATTGATAACAAAAAACAATTTTTTGGCGGGACGAAGTTTGCCGGGTCAGCTAGTTAAGTATAAATGTGACAAAAATATTCGGAAATATTTACATTTTTCTGAAAATAGTGATCAATTTGCCACCGGTTTAGGGTCCCGATTTAATCAGTGAATTGATCTCTACGCCGTTTTAAAATCGATCTTTTTCTAAAGATCGCCCAATCCTATTTTAATGGAATAAAAATTACTTTGAAAACAGGCTATTGAAATCACACAAATCTGTATATAAACGAATGCCAACTCGGAAATAACTGCATTGAGGAATATGCGTCCAACGTACATGTCGAAATCAAAACTGAGTGCCTCAAGTTCATCAAATCAAACAAATTTGCGGTTCGAGAAGTACGTACTCTTGGAAGATGCGATAACTTCAGAGGGAAATGTAAAATACATTGATCGTTTAGCCATTTGCTCTTTCAAATATTTTGGAAGTCCACGATAAATGAATTAAATGAACAAAGCACATGTAGCGTAATCTATCACAATGCATGAATCGACCTAAATTTGGATTTTTTTATCTTCGCTTATTTTTCGTCGACCTACTTCCTATTTCCGCCACTTCAGTGTCAATCGCCAACATCAGGGAGGCTACTTCACCTGTTCCTTACCGTCGGCCAGTTCGTGCGAAGAAATGAGAACAAGCAGCAGCACAAGCGCGTTCTGGTGGACAGTGCTGGGAGAACAATCTATGGTTCAGCGGCAGATCTTCAGTTCAGATTGAGGTACTCAAGCTCTTCTCTACACTACCTCCACTATAGTGATAAGTGTTTTAAGCTATTTAAATATCCGTTTCCCAAAAATAGCATGAATCGTTCATGAAACAATTTTTCACGTACTTACCGCATTCCTCTTGTTTTATAGATGTAGATAAGTCTTCCTCATCTTGGCTTAGATCGGATTTCTTGAGTTTGCTAATATGAGTCGCTTTGCAAGTCTTCACGAAACCATCGTCAAATAGCACCTCGTACATATCGTTATCGAGACTAGCCTGAATTGTTGCTCGAAATTTCCTTGAGTCGCTCCATCTTGCAAAACATTTCTCCCCAACGACGAATTTCGCCTTCCCATTGGTGGTGCTTTTCGCTACGTGTAATGGTCTCAGTCGGACACTGTCCATCGGAATCCATTCATCATTTAATTTGGCTTTGCCGTTCTTCTCGAACTGTACCAGAACTTCTCGTTCTTCCGTGTCTACCTCACCGAGTTTTGCCTGATGCCATTTTCCAGAGAAGTCCTGCGCTTCGATCTTTGTCCCTGGCGTGAAATTGATTTGCGCTTGACTTGAGCTACCAATAGTTGGTGTTGATTTACGCAGTGAACTCGTAGACTTCCTATCTTTCGAAGATGTTGGCGTTGTTAGATCACTCTGTCGGGATTTCTTAGGCGACGAAGCTGACGGAGTTTTCATCGTTGATTGGCGTTTGGAAATTGATCGTTTTTTGATAGCAGATTTTTGCTTCGATTTCAGCACGGGACTTAGCAGTAAATCCTCATTCAACACAATGTTATCATCAGCTACTTCGTGTTTGATTTCTTCGTCCGCGGGATCCTCTTTTTTAATCACTGTTTTCACATCATTCACTACAGTACCGGATTCGGCTTCACTTTGCTTCGGTGGTTCCGTGATTGCATCATCCACTTTTTCCTGCTTGATTTCACCCTCAGCCTTGTCAGCCGCATCATCTTGCTTCTTATCCGGAACGGAAGCAATCGTCCAGGAGAAAATCGTTGGCACAGCACCAAACTTGAGCACATATTTCGTTCCCTTGAATTCTTGGAAGTCCGCCTTGCGAAAGTGTCGACTGCAAACGTTCGATCCCTTGTTAATTACGTAGTTTTCCGGCAGCCGACATGACAGCATCCATTTACTTTTTACTTCTGCGTTCGCCGGAATTTTGTGGTAAGTAACGCCCCGGTCTTCCACCCGAGCCGAGCTTGATGGGCAATCTTTGATGATGCATTTCCGAATGCCCATCCTATAAATCCTACTTGTTCGAAAAATTTCGACGAAAATATGTTTGAACTGGTTTTGTAACACAAAATGTTTGATAATTCACTAGCAAAAAAATTTGCGTGACAAAAATGCTTGTTTTGATTCTCCTTTCAACTGCTTGACAGCAGTGTATGTTCGTTTGATTTTGTCGGAGTTATTAATGCAGGGTTAAACTTTGGGGAATACAGGGTGAGGTTCGAGTATGGGCGGAATAATGTTTTTACTAGAGATGTGCCATCCGCTCATGAGCTGTTCATTCAAATCGTTTCATCATAGTGAGCGGATTCGGATCGGCTCGCAATCGAAACAACGCAGCTCATCAGCTCATTACGGAGCTGGAGAGCTGGTGAGCTTTTGAGCTGATGAGCTGCTGAGCTTTTGAGCTGATGAGCTGCTGAGCTGTTGAGTTGAAGATAGCTGTGGATCGCAAAAGCTGCAGAGAGTGTGCATTGAGAAACGCGAAAGAATGTTTCGTCTCTCGCGCTTTATGGTATGACGTCAGTTTGTTTTCGTGTGTCCCTCTTCGTTCTTTAGTTGTAGCAGAGATGCCAGATAGAAAAAAGGTTTTTGTTTTGAAGATATTCAGTCGTTCGTTACCTCATTAAATTAATACACATTATTATATGCTTGTAAATAAAATTACTATTATATTGTTATTTAAACATGACTGTCGAAACACATAAATTTATTTCTGCTACTTGCTATTTAGAATTGGTAGTTACGTTTCATATGCAATTTTGTGGACAACCGCTGGGCTGAAAAGCTGTTCCAAATGAGCAGCTCACTTGTATGAGCTGAACGGCTCTGTGTCGCTTACCATGATGAGCTGATTTGCCCATCTCTAGTTTTTACGTTGACCACAGGTGTATGACACGATTATCGCTATCTCACTTTACCTACCGTCACCGCCAATCTCACTATCCCTCTGCTGTAAAAGTTCATCATCGACATCAGGTTATGTCAGATGGTGGTAAATTGGTAATTCGCGATGACGTCGACGTCTGGTGGCGACTTCAAGTTAGAGCCATAATTTGGGTCCCAAAATCGTTAGTGTAATCTCTACCAGATTAGAAGACACGGAGCCGGTTTTCAAATTTTAAAATTTGAATGAAAATTTTCACATTATGTTATTTAATTATTAGAAACACGTATTTCTGACTTTCATTCATCCATATGGTCATACAATTCCAACATTGTTGCTGATTTTTTTCTCTATAATATAAAGTTGTCTTCATAAACAATTTTCGTATGAGACTTTTTCCCCACCTGCAAACAAAAATGTTTTTAATTTAAACAGAATACTAATTTGATATGGAAAAGCAAATTTTCATTCATAATTTTAATTTTGAAAACGTTCACTCCGACTGAAAATCAGCTGTTCTTTGACGCTCCCCTAAACTAGTAAACGAAGCTCACAGCCATCAACGCGGATCGCTGTTTTGAAGAAAACAAATACTTCTGACGTGTGAGATGTTGGCATCAAAAACATGGCGGGTGCCATACCGAGATGAAGAATAGAAGGTGGGAAGATTCATGGGTTTTGGTTGTGTTGAACTTTGATTGTGTTAGTAGCCAAGAAGATAGGAAGTTCACATACCAGGCATACCAGTCAGTTACTCAAATGGTACAAAATTGAATATGTCAACGAATAACGTTGAAAAAGGATGTACAGAAGCTAATTACAGATTACCAAATCATATTTTTCGAATTCTGAACAAAAAAAAAACAGAACATATCACGAACTAAAATGTTTACTTTTTTCTTTGATTTCAGAAATAGTATTCTAATGTCTACTATGTTTGGATTCTAGAGCAACTTCATGGAAGTTTGACTTTTGTCAGCAATTGGAAATACTTTTTTCACAATTAGGTTGCTAAAAACTTCAGTCGTCTAAAACTAAGGCTCAAGCAGAAAACTTTTCGTCTCAATCTAAGTCATACGGAGTTAATTAAATTTATTTTTCAAGTTCATTTTACATGAAATAAACTTGCAACCTTATTTACCATGCACTGTCAAATGTTTATCCGTCAAAGATTGTGTGACTCTGGCTTTGTTCGTTTACGTTTTTGGTCGACGTAACGAGAAGTAAAATTGAATTAAAATTAAGTCTGGAACACTTCAAAAATACTGAAATTTAGTTTCTGTTAAAATGTCGGGCCCTTATGATTTTGAACGCTAGCATTGATTTAGGAAAAAAACTAGTTCGTTCATTTCATTTGCTTATTGTTACTTTTAATAACAACACTTTTCCTATGGATTGGACTATTATAAGAAAAGTAACATACATAAACAAAATCTGCGACGTCACAGATTTAAAAAATCTTCCCACTTTCCATTTTCCATCTCGGTGCCATACGGCTGGTTGACCACATCAATTACTATTAATTAAGGTGAAGGTGAAACGAAGTCATTGTTGTAGTATAGGTAAAACCACCTGTATTCATGGGGTAATAGTGTTTGTGAGAGAAGAGCAAAGTACACCATCTGTTCTGCTTTTGGAACGTAAATATATCAATTCACTTATCAGACTGTGTGTCGCTTCACCGACACGAGTCTTGGGATACAATGAAAAAATAACAATTTAGTATCGACTAAAGCTAAATATAAGAACGATGTGTTGCAACTATATATAAAGAAGGTGTATTTGCATATGAAGTAAAATTCTGATTGTACGCGAGCGTAACATGAGCAAATTTAAAACCCACGCCAATTGAGGCTCTTTTGGTATTAACAAGTTCTTCCGCATAGCAACTCGATGTTGATAATTCCTTAATATTTTCCTTCGTTGGTCGTATTTTTTCACATTTTTTTTTCAGGATTAACATTTTATTGAGTGGTTTTTACAGCTGTTTCCAATATGTTGTCCGGCATCAGTGTCGAAAAAATAACGATGTTTTCACCAAAACAAACAAAACCATTGCGGAAAATGGAAAAATGAAAATTGAACTTTCAGAGCACTAGCTCGATTTTTCCGACGTTTTTCACTATACATTGCGATGGCAAATGAAAGTTTAATATCTCGTCAGTAATCGATTAGAGTTTAAGTTAAATTAAATTGAGGGAATCAATTAATTGTTTGATTCGCGTTGACGACTTTGAGCTTCGTACTCCGAATTTGGGAAGCGACAATGACAATAATGGATTTTCAGGTGGAATGAACACACTTTTAGAATAAGAACTATAAATGTTCATTAACTTTTCCCAATCAAGTTAGTATTCTGTGTAAATGAAAATCGCTTTTTTCTACAAATGATGGAAAATGGTCAAGTGACTTTAGTTCTTGAGTCAATTTGATCATATTTTCGTTGATTCGTGCGGGTGACTTCTCGTTGGTACGGGTACATCCAACCACCGACTGGGACGATGGAAACCTTATCGAATAAGCACAATAATTTATTGAAATCCTTCAGATCACAAATGTTCGGATAGCAAAATGCTAATCAGTGTTAAATTGTCATCAATCCAAATAAATTATAAGCTGGAGAACACGTGTATTGATTCAATGATTCGAATTAATATTTATGAATATGTAGTTGCAAGGGACGAAACAAACAAGAGAGCTCGATGGATTTTAATGTTATTCTACGATGTCGTGAACTGTGCCAACAATTCATGGTCGGCATGTACACGAAAGTAGGGGGCGAACGACTGCGATTCCTACGACACAATGAAAAGAAGCAGCATAAGAACGAATAAATTCACCTGCGAGAAGCTATCAAAAGCAATGCCAATACAGCCTTTGCTATTGCCAGGTTAAAACGCAATGTATTGTTATGGAAATTGATAGTGTAATTGCCTCGGAAATTTCAGATCCGTTTACTGATCAACTACTGACCCGTATTCTGAAATACGATCGAGTCAGAATAACTCGAACGGATCGTTTTTTTATTCTGTAATTCTGTAATTCAAGTTCAAACAAGTTGTGATAATGCATGGCAATTTGACATAGACGACATTGAGCTTCGTGTTCTATTTCTGTAAAAATAGAAACGGATTTTCGGGTGGAATAAACGCGCTTTTAAAACGAAAAATAATAATGGAAATTAGCTATACCATTTCACATGTGTTTTGTATGTAACACAGTAACACATTTTCTGCAAGCGGGTAAAAATCGTGTACGAAATTGTTTTTGATAATGTTTTTATATCATGGACAAAGTTTTAGCGGAAATGTAATAAAAAAAAAATACAAAAAAAATTGAGTTAGGGTCAGGACTACGTCATCTAAGTATTCAAATAACATGAATCGTGCAATTTGATCGGCTTCCAGACCAATCGTATTCCGCAATATGGGTCAGTGTTTGATATAGTTCCACAAACATGGTTCATGACCCATGCGGTGATCTGAAGCTTTCACCTCAGCTTAGAAGGCGCCTCAGCTGAGTAAAACATTCAATGCTCATATAAACGTTGAGTTCCGCTGTTCGGCGGAAAGCAGTAAACACAAATAAAAGTAGAGATGGGCAAATCAGCTCATCATGGTGAGCGGCTCAGAGCCGTTCAGCTCATACAAGTGAGCTGTTCATTTGGAACAGCTCTTGAACTCAGTTGAATTTTGCAGTTGTCCACACAATTGCATATGAAACGTAATCACCATGGGACATTGCATAGTGTGCATTTTCTTAATAGACGGAAAGCAAAAAATAAACGAATTTATTTTGTAATTGTACAAAAACTAGAACTGATATGAATTCTAATAATATAATATACAACAAATACTGAATGCTGAAATCCAACATAGAAGATGCTTAGGATATGCTGAACTTAAACAACAGAAAAACCAGCAGTAGCCAAATAAAATGCCTCCAGGAATATTGGCCGAGACAACGTTTTTTGAAAAAACCATCGAGATTTTTTTTTGCATCCGAGGATATAAAAATAAATCCACTAATAGGTGCAACGAGAAATAATTATTCACGATCACAAAGGTAACAAAAGGACCAGTATCAATCATCAACATTTATGCCGGGTGGTTTTCTGAATTGTTTTGATTCAGCACGCGGAAATAAATGTATGTGTTTCCACAGTAATGTTTAAATAACAATGTAATGTATAAAATTTATTTACAAGCATATAATAATGTTTATTATTTTGTTTGGCCATATAAGAAAAATTTTATGATGTAACGAACGATTGAATATCTTCAAAACAAAAACATTTTTTCCTATCTGGCATCTCTGCTAAAGCTAAAGTACGAAGAGGGATACACGAAAACAAACTGACGTCATGCCATGAAGCGCGGGAGACGAAAAATCCTTTCGCGTCTCGCAATTCACTCTCTGCAGCTTTTGCGATCCACAGCTATGCAGCTCAACATTTCAACAGCTCAGCAGCTCAACAGCTCAACAGCTCAACAGCTCAACAGCTCAGCAGCTCATCAGCTCAACAGCTCAACAGCTCATCAGCTCAACAGCTCAACAGCTCATCAGCTCAGCAGCTCATCAGCTCAACAGCTCAACAGCTCATCAGCTCCAGCTCCGTAATGAGCTGATGAGCTGCGTTTTTTTGATTGCGAGCCGATCATAATCCGCTCACTATGATGAAGCGATTCGAATGAACAGCTCATGAGCGGATGGCACATCTCTAAATAAAAGTCCGTGAATTAGGGACGCAATACCGCTGTGTTTCAAATTCAGAATATCGATGTGACTACTTCTCGATTAAATGACAACGACGAAATAATGCGCCAACAAATTGGCCAATGAAGTTGTCTGTCATATTTTTGGTTTCACAATTCATGAATATCATGAATTTGGCTGTCCATTCAGAAAACCTATTTTTCTCTAAAGAGAAACTAACCGTAATCGAACAAAATCAATATTGATTTTCTTTATTTAATTTCCCACTTTAGGACAAACATATATTAGTTTCTTTCACTTCACATTTTACTTATTAACATTATTTATTTTTTATATATTTACATATTAACACATTATATCAAATATATCAGTTACGTAAATGAAACACATTGAAATAGGTAAGATGGTTTCAATTTATCTGGTAGAACAACGTTTGCCGGGTCAGCTAGTTTTTCATAAATATATGTGAGTAGAAATACTAACCATTCCCTTCTGATTGAATAACGAATCCTAGGAATAAAGTGGCGCTATCTTATTTCGTAATCCACCGTTGAAACTGTGAGTCAGCATCGCGTTGTTGGTGAAGAGCCGACCCTGAGGTAGGTTATAAAAACTTCTGAGCTAGCCGCTACTTCCACCATTTTTGCATGTACAAATTTTGATCGGAACACCCTTTATGGGGAGCCCAACATTCGACTTACATGCTCTATCTGAACTTCGTCCGAGATTCGGAACAGACGTAGCATAGGAAAGTATAGACCAGATTTGTTTCAAATTTGAAATAGCATTTCTAGCTAAATGTTGTAAATTACTTCACTTTTTCTCATTTCTCGTTGGCTCATACTTGCTATAAGTTAGAATCGTATTTATTCGATTCTTCCATACTCTTTACTTCCCCACCAAAAGAAACGCTATCCAGAGTTCTTCTTCTCCTCTGGAAATACCAGTTTTGTCAACTGGAAATTACCAAGGCCAGAGGAAAGTTAACGCCGTCATATCGTTGACCAAAACGCCTTTAACCCTTTATAAGGCCGTGGAAACTAGGTAACGAATCGACTCCATCTTCTGAGAATGTAATTCTTACATGAGGAATAACAAATATATACCATTGATAAAAATGACTATTGGAACAGTCGAAAAAATTGGTGGCAATGTATTTTAAATTTAATTTGAATGCGGCCAATGCACGTTAACCCCACAAACAATGTTTGCCGCTGCCCTGTAAGCGCAGAAATACTCAGTAGAGTTCACAGGGACTCAACACCTCAGGCACTCAGATGATGTAGTTACGAATATTTCCTCTAATACGCATTCTCAGTTGATGTTTGAATTCTGCCATGTTACGTTCAGTTCGTAGACTAAGTGGCAGTTGGTTGTAGCGATGTTTCAGACTTCAAAACAAAGATGCCATCATACCAAACGAAAAAGGATGACAGTCCTACATTTACTTGTAATGAAGAACACAATCTATCACATTGCATGAATAGACCTTACATGGCATCATACAAACTTTTTACTCACAAAGCAAATATATTGGATTCAATTGAACTCGGAAATTGTTTCATTCAATCAAAAATTTAATCAATACAAACATATGATTGCTAAGCTAAGGTAGTCCCACGTCAACCTTGCGGTTATATCTTAGATATAACCCACCCATTTTTTCCTTCACGTATTTATCTCGATCTGCAGTTTCATCGTCGTCATTTTTCGGCTGATAAATCGATGGAAGGCGATCGCGTATGTTATAGCCAAGAAGCATTTCCGATGGAGTTTTTTTCGTGGTAGAGTGTGGAGATGAGCGATACATAAGTAAATATTTGTTTAATTCTTCAATCCAATCGACATTTGCTGCTTGGCTAATCATCAGCCTCTTAAAAAGAGATCGGTTCTGTCGTTCGACCTCGCCATTTAGTTGCGGCCAGTATGGTGTCGTGCTGATCAGTTTTATATTATTGCTATCGCAAAACCCACGGAACTCTTCACTGGAAAATTGCGGACCGTTGTCAGCAGTAATCGATAAAGGAAGACCAAAACGGGCGAAAGTTTAATTCAGTCGCTTGATAGTTTCGTTGGAATCAGTCTTCGTCATGATATCTACCTCTATGTATCGACTAAAATAATCGACTACTACAAATAAGTGATGACCTGAAGGAAGCGGACCAAGGAAGTCAATGGCTACATGCTGCCATGGACCTGAGGGTAATTCTCTCCGTTTCATTGGCTCTGGAGCGGGGGGTACCGCAACCAACATGCATCTCCGGCAGCTTTTTACATACGTTTTCAAAGCTACTGGTAATGCGTTTGAAACTACCCAAGCTATATAGTGTTCTGTGAAGCTATACTTTTCTGAACTGTAAGCTGTCTTAAGGGATACGTCAAAGCCGCCAAATCGGGAATAAATTTGCCTAGATAATTAACCAGGCCCAAGAAACTTCGAACCTCTTCTGCAGATTTGGGTTCACGAAATTGTCGAATGGATTCTAACTTGTCTACATCTGGTTTGATACCATCCGCAGAAAGGACATATCCAAGGACTTTCATTTCAGACACTCCATAAATACATTTATCTTCATTCAATACCACATTCCATCCCTTTTAGTCTTTGAAGGGATCTTTTGAAGTCTCATATCAGGCTCTTTCTGATCGGAACCATGCACGATCACATCGTCAATGAAAACAAAGCACCCTTCGCAGCCGCTCAATACCTGTTCTATTGTATTTTGGAATAACTCAGGCGCACAGTTTATTCCAAACATTAGTCTGGTATAACGAAACAAGCCTTTACGTGTAATGAACGTAGTAATTTCATGAGATCTTTTTTAAATTTCTACCTGATGGAAGGCATTTTTCACATCCAAACGGGAGAAAACTTTTGCTTGGTTAATACGCGCTTTTCTCACCAGTTTTCAGATATGACAACATCCAAGTTTACTAATGTGATCGAGTAAAATATACTAATCTCTGGTAGGGATGTCGGTTTGTTGATAATATGTACAAAAAAATTGTTCATTCTACTAAAGTTTGCATTACCAAATGTATTTGGTAGTTTTCCACCGAGGCTTTTTCTAAGTGTAGTGCAGCGAAAACAAAGTTTTTTTTAAATATATATTTTTCATAATTTTAAATTTGACTGCATGATCTGACACAATAGATCTTCAACAGTACGTTTACAGTGAAAAATTTATCAACTTGTTGCATTATCAATGCAACATTCATACAAATGACTCCCAAGTTAATATCGCCCAAAAAATCAGTATTGCCAAATACTGTTTTTGATTAAGTAAAATATTAAACTAATATTGCAAGTACAGCGATTAAAACTATTTTTCATGGGTGGCATTATTGTTGCCACGGTCTTATAAAGAGTTAACCCCTTCACGTATAACATCGAACCTCACTCGTGGTGTATCGATAAGAAATGATTACATAGCTTCTGGCTTATGATGTTCGCTCAGTAGAACTGAAGCTCGTGTTTGGGCCGTGCTGTAAGAAATTAAATAGTAAGGCAAGGGATTAAAACTGTCCATTTTATAACTACTAAAAGTGTGCATAATATAATATATGTACACCACGTGTTATCTTACTGATTTTTCAACGAGCCAGAACTAACAAGTAAAACGAATTCGACATGCATTTCTAGGAAAACCGATTGACGATATTACGCGACACCAGTTCTTTAAACAAAAATCATCAACTTGTATGATGATTTAAACCGTCAGACCGTGAGTCAACAAGACCTAGAATTCATCTTTCCATCAGAATACTAATGATCGGGGATGGGGTACCTAAGAAAAGCGCGAACGAACATTCTTGTCATCCGCAGCACAGACTTGTTCTCGAAACAGCCAAACGATCGACCTTCCGAACGGAAACCTTGTCATTTGGAGGCATACAAACCGCCAAAAGCTCGTCTCATTGCGCATTATTGTTACCTATTGCATTATCATTACGTTATCGTGTCGTTGGAATTCACCAATGTCACACATTTGTAATGGCACGAACATTTTTGCATAGCATTTTGGAAGCTTGTCTTTGGGCAGGAGGGAATACCATTGCCTAGCCATCCAACGTAACTTTACATAATGTGGACCGCACTTACTTATGACTGGGTCAACAAATAGGACGCGATTTCTTATCTTTGAAACTAACAATGTAGTAAAGAGAGGGGACAACCAAATTTGCCTTGTTTGTAAACCGGAATCAAATGCATTATCTCTCGACCGGCAGTGACATCTTTACAGTATTGCCTCGTGGAATTCAGAGAAGATAACATGTTTTAAGAATGTGGATACAAGTTTGGATGTAATTCGTTTTTTTTCAGTTTTAGAGAGCTAATGTACCATAGAGCGTTTGTTTTAAAACAAACAGAACATTGATGTTCATTCTCTCAGCACAATATGGATGTAAATTCCTAAAGCAATCGCGGAAAAAAAATCTACCGAATTGTGTTCTAAAATTGTCACAATTTTATCTATCGTGGATGCCCTAGTAAAAGATAAAGTTTTTTTTTGTTCTTTAAACGCCCGAAAACACGTTTTAAAAACATTTTTCTTTCATTCGAACAAAAATACGAATAACACAAATCACAACAATTATTCCATTAGAGTTCATATAAAAGGTAACAAAAAATCAAGTTCAATGAATAATATTTAAATAAACATACTTTGGCTATCGTGCCACCTGAATCTGGTCTTCACTGAAGCTGTGGAACTTCGAACTGCTTGCTTAGCGGTTTGAATTTCGATATCGTATACTGAGCTTTCTGTCGTCACATTTCGTGCAATCTGTAATTAAAATATTTGGAATGTTTTATTCAGGATTATATCAAACAAATAGAAAAACTACCTTTGAAATTTGGCACAATATTTTGGTGTTTTGACCTTTTTCCGGATCGATGGGTAGAGTTTTGCACGGCTTCAAAAAAAAAAAAAAATCAGAATTTTACATTCAGATGCTGCAATCTTGTCGTCAATCCATGGATGAGGATCATCCCGGATGAAATCCGCGGAGTTAGGAATATAGCGGCAAAACAAGCTGCGCTACGTAGGACGTAGTCCTCTTGCCCGACAATCGCCCTAAATGTTGGAAAGGCGTTTCGAAGTTTCACCAGGTTCCCTTTTCGTTTGAACTGGAACAACGTATCTTCATATATAAAAGAAGGATTTTTCCACGTAAGTGTAAAATATCATCACGGGAGAACGGCTGATCAGATCTACGCCATCCATATATTTTGCGAGTTTGTCTTCACCCAAATTAGAAGAATAGACTGCTTTGAAAAATATTTAAGATGATTAGAAAAAAATCACTATGCATTTCTTTATATATAAAAAAAGGATATTTATAATAAAAAGGGAAAATTCGGAAATAAGAGGTACGCATATGTATGTTTCGCAGTGAAAATCATCATTTGGATCAATCTTACAGATCGGAACGATAACATACAAACACTCTTGAAATATATTCATTATTTTTTGCTAACGAAAAGTATTCTCCAGGAATAAATAAATATGGCAGAACAACGTTTGCCGGGTCAGCTAGTTTCAATTAAAATTGTCCTGTAAAAGTAAATGAAAAATTTGCAAACACTATCAGTTTATAATACAGTAAAAACAGTTTTTGTGCGTTTTTTATGCTATTTTTTGGGCGATTGCATCAAAAATCTCATGCAATTTTTTTCGTGCGGTATTTGAAAAAAAATGAAGTCATCGGTCATTTATTTATTTTTTCTATCTTTGATATGTATTTCATCGCTTTACATAGGGGTTGTGTCAGCTAATTCCCATCCTCATGTTTTGTTTTGTTTGTTTTAAGGTGTCAGTAGGAGCTTATTGAAAGGAAAAAAAGAGTTGATTTTATGATCTGCGCAAGTGTGTAGGCCGTTTATTAAAGTAAAAAAATGGAATCAAATGTTGATCACGAATGGAATCATTAGAATTTGGGTTATTTTCTTAAAAGAGGCGTTTTTGCCTCAAAAAACGAGACAGAAACATTCACCAAAATTTTATTTTTCAAAATATCAATTTTATTTTTCAAAAAATCATACGTACGATGACAGGAAGTTTAGTGGAGTATCTGAGAAAAACTATTTCATCAAAATCGGATGGACCGTTCCGGAGATGGAACTCCCACCAGTTTGCAAAACATAGTTTCGAGAAAAACGCGTTTCAAATTTTGGATCCGCGCTTCTTACGCAAAGACTTCCACTAATGCTATATGCCACTATAAGCCACTAATGGGCTTATAACTTTGGAACGGAGTATCCGACAACCCTGGGACAAAAATTCCAGTAAAATAGACATCCCCAGAGAACATTTTAGGCCAGAATTTTTATTTTTTTTCTGGTTTCCATAGTGTACTATCCTTAAGAAAACATTTTTTATTGGCCCCTATCCACCGCATGAAAAAAAGTTACTTTCAAATTGTATAGCGAATACTATTGAATGGGTAAATTGAGGTTATGCATCAGAAAACCAAATTTCAAATCTAGTTTTAGGAGAAAATTGAAAACGTTATTTGAATAAGCACTAATTATATCATAATTTTTTTGCAACAAATTTAATTTTTATGCACCAACTTTTAAGAGAGGTGAGTTTAAAAAACTACTTAATTATATTTAAAATATTTTAGGTTTTCACTATTTTTGTATTTCTTGAGATATCTCTGCACATGCTTAACCAAACTTCAATGTCTATATACCATTGAATGGGTGATTAAATGCTTGTTTGAAGAGCCGTGGGTAGACCTACGTTTCGTTTTGTAATTTATGAGAAACAAACATTTGAAAAACAGGTATTTTGAAGCGTTGTCACGTCACAAAAATATAGCTTTTTTTTTAGTTTATCAAATGAACATAGATTCAAACATTTTTATACTTGGGTTTTTCTAAGCAAACAGTGAAAGTCAACAACCCACAAAATTTGGTTGAGATCGGTCCACAAATAGAGGAGTATCAACTGTCTCCAGAAGTGGTCACGTCACGAATAGTATACGATCCATTCAAACAATATTTTGACTCACTACAAACACTTTTTTGCGTTTTCATGAATAAAGCACACAACATTAAACAATGTTATAATAAAATTAAGAAAATTTCCATCAAGAATCATCAGTTGGAGAATATTTTATAGTTAGGTTGGCTTTTTTTTTATTAAATCGTTTATTTTTACAGGCTCAGTTACATAAGTTTAAAGGAGTTAAACTCCTATATGTATTGTTACAAGTATATATAAACATTTTTCATTAATTCTAGTGTTAATGACAGTTAGGTTGGCTTGTTGTCAGTCAAATACTTTAGTGACGTGACGTTTGCTGTTTCGGACTGTTGAACATTAATGATTAATTTAATTAATTACAGTTCCGTTTCAAAACATACAAATGATATTTCTCCTATGTTTTATCAACAATATATGAACGTAGATTCCATAAAATAAGATATAATCTTATTTCAACTTCCGGTTTGCTGATGGTATTATTGAATGCTAACAAAATATTGAAAACCCATACGATATGGGCTTACCAGTGGAAGTCGAATATCGTATTCCGATGCCATTTTAGAATCGAGGATGATGACTTCCGGTTCGTTAAAAACGGATATAAAAGGCCCGGAATGGCATGAAATCCCACAATACGATCGTGAATGGTAATGTTGGCATATAACCATGGGTGCACGAAGAGGAATAAAAAAAGAATAATGTTTGATAGTGAGAGATATGATTTAACCCTTTCATTACGGCAGTGTGCCGTCTATAGACGACGCTCATAACGAAAGGGTTAAGTGAGAGGGAGATAATGTTTGAGTGGAAAGAACTTAGCCTTAGAGCGACGTGTGTGGAGTTATACAAAGAAAGTGCACATACAAATGCACACGCAAACATCAACGATTAACGATCAACGATCGAAGTCAACGTCAAAGTCAAAGTTATCTTCAATACGCAAACATAAACACCCTTGCACAGGTATGTGCAAATGCGTTTCCCCTGTAGTGAACGCCACTCAATGAACCAGGATTGTGCTAGCCATTTTGATGAACATACCATAAACAATTAAAATTGCCTTGTTTCGCAATGTTTCACAAACTAAAAGAACATAGAACTCATTTTGCACACAGGTCGAATATATTTCCTCTCTGGCTTTGGAGGAATGAAAACGTAAAATGGCGCTAAAACGCTAGAATGAAGAGAATTCACCATATTATCAAATTGTCAGCGTTATGACATCATTGAAAATTCAGTAGGAAGCATGGTTGCGTTAGGACCACTTTCCCCTATAGGATGGACTTTTGGAAGGGGAAGGGGAGATCTCAGAGGAAAGTAAGAAGTATTCAGAGTAATAAAAAACTTAAAAAATAGTATATTGCTTGCTACAATACGGTGAAAATCTTATTTACTACAACTTATTGATTGTGTGACGTGACAACGCTTCGTAGAGACTGTTTATTCGCACAGAGCGCGTTGTCACGTCACAAAATGCATGTTCTTGCGAGTTTTTTGAAAAACTGAAAACTTCGTTCATCTTTCATTGCCAAATCATAGAACAAAGTTTATTTGTATGTATTGAAACGGGACTGAAAATACAACATTAATGTTCAAAAGTCGGAATCCGCAAAAAGACAGGTGTTGTCACGTCACGAAAGTATTGGGCTGGCAACTAGCGAATTCAACTGCAAAATATTCTCCAAAAGAAGATTCTTGTAGGAAATTTTCTCAAATTTACTTTAAAATCGTTTACCATTTGGAAATCGTGTAATGTATACATGCAAACGAGAAAAAAAACTGTTTTAGAGAGTCAAACCGTTGTCACGTCACGCTGGAATGGGTCTATTGTTAAAGGTACTGGTGAAGTTTAATACGATTTTTTCATGCGATTTTCTTTGTGCGGTCCCTATCCCCCGCACAAAAACAGGTTTGGGACGATCCAATACATTCGTGATTAATGCCCTCCACGACCGCAAAAATCCTAACGACTGGACGCCCAAGTAATTTTTATTTTTTGTCGCGTCATTTTAATTGTGAAGTATGTTAAGCTTAAGTTAAGTTTAAGTTAAGTTTAAGTAGGTTAAGCTCGAGAACTAATCAGGCAAATGGAACAAAATTAGGCATATGGGGGAATCGTTCATGGGGGCAAAGTGGTCACCTGCTTGTTTAGTATACCTATTGACTATAGATGCCGTATTGATAGTCACCTTATGTTTGAAGAATGTAATGACCTTTGAGTCACCCTATACTTCAGTAGAGCTGTCGCATGTCAAAATATAAATAAAAACAGAAATTACTCTCTCGATAGCCATTAGACCGCTGTTCTGTGCGCATGGTATCTAAAGAATTTCTCTTGAAATTAAGTTCATTCAAAAAATTTGTTTAATCTCAGCGATTAATTAGCATAGAAATTACTTCGATGTTTGGGGGCAAAGTGTTCATAGGTGGATAACGACTAACAATGTTCTGTTCACTGAAGCTGATACCGCATCACATTCTGCTCTTTTTTTTATCTTCGCTTATTTTTTGTCGGCCTATTTCCGCCACTTCAGTGCAAATCACCGACATCAGGGAGGCGACTCCACCTGTTCCTCGACAACTCATGAGCCGAGCCAACTTGTTTTACTTCCCCTCCTAAGGAAGACGTAACCAGAGTTTTTTCGCCTCAGAAAATCCCAACGACGCCAGCTGGGATTGAACCCAGGCTGATCGGATTGTGGGGCGGTTACGTTAACCACACAACCACTGGCGCCGCCCATTCTGCTCTTGAAGAGGATCCTTTTGTGGCTTTGACCCTGGATGAATATGCCACTCCAACTAAACCAAGCCTCATTATGCGGAACGTTATATGTTTCTTACTGCGTTTTTGTATGTACGAGAAAATTTAAATTGGGACTGTAGGTGAATAGGCCAAGCTTATTTCATACATGTACCTACCATATCAAATATTAGGCTGTCAAAAAAGTCCTGCGGTATTTCCGCGAGGTGTCGTTGTAAGCGCGTAGTTCTATTTGTTTTCATTGTATCGAGTCATACTATAGCTTGTTGGAAAGGTATTTTTGCGCGCTTTAATATAGTCCTTGACAGTGTTCTGTTTGGTTAAGTCGTTCGTGAGTTATAGTGTCGCAAATATGGAGCAAAATAGAGAGAAAATTCGACATATTTTACAGTACTACTATGACAAAGGCAAAAATGCATCTCAAGCTGCCAATAAAATTTGTGCAGTTTATGGACCCGATACAGTTTCCATTTCCACCGCACAACGATGGTTTCAACGTTTTCGTTCTGGTGTAGAGGTCGTCGAAGATGCGCCACGCTCCGGAAGGCCTGTCGTCGAAAATTGCGACAAAATCGCTGAATTAGCCGAGAAAGACCGGCATAGTAGCAGCCGTAGCATCGGCCAAGAGCTGGGGATAAGTCATCAAACCATTATTAACCATTTGAAGAAGCTTGGATTCACAAAGAAGCTCGATGTATGGGTGCCACACACGTTGACGCAAAAAACATCTTTGACCGTATCGACGCATGTGAATCGCTGCTGAATCGCAACAAAATCGACCCGTTTCTGAAGCGGATGGTGACTGACGGTGAAAGGTGGGTCACTTA
This sequence comes from Toxorhynchites rutilus septentrionalis, assembly GCF_029784135.1. Taxonomy (NCBI): domain Eukaryota; kingdom Metazoa; phylum Arthropoda; class Insecta; order Diptera; family Culicidae; genus Toxorhynchites; species Toxorhynchites rutilus. The sequence continues at coordinate 256,323,601 of NC_073745.1, forward strand.
CGACAATGTGAAGCGCAAACGGTCGTGGTCGAAGCCCGCTGAAGCGGCTCAGACGGTGGCCAAGCCCTCATTAACGGCCAGGAAGGTTCTGCTGTGTGTTTGGCGGGATTGTCAAGGAATAATCTATTATGAGCTGCTTCCCTATGGCCAAACGCTCAATTCGGACCTGTACTGCCAACAACTGGACCACTTGAAGGTAGCACTCATGAAGAAGAGGCCATCTTTGATAAACAGAGGCCGCATTGTCTTCCATCAGGACAACGCCAGGCCACACACTTCTTTGGTGACGCGCCAGAAGCTCCGGGAGCTCGGATGGGAGGTTCTTTTGCATCCGCCGTATAGTCCGGACCTTGCACCAAGTGACTACCACCTGTTTTTGTCCATGGCGAACGAGCTAGGTAGTCAGAAGTTAGCCACAAAAGAGGCCTGTGAAAATTGGCTATCCGAGTTTTTTTTGCCAATAAGGAAGCGAGCTTCTATAACAGGGGTATTATGAAGTTGGCATCTCGTTGGGAACAAGTCATCGAACAAAACGGCGCATATTTGACTTAAAACAGATGATTGTAACTAATTTTATGAACAAATTAAAATTCACAAAAAAATACCGCAGGACTTTTTTGACAGCATGATTTGAACAAATTTGGATGAAAAAAACGCATAAATCTATACCATTTAGCTTGATATGTGCGAGTGACCACTTTGCCTCCAAGAAAAAAAAAGTTCGATTCTTCATCTTTTTCTCTAATGATTTTTTTTTTTTTTTTTTTAATTCGTTTACAATACAGGCTCCGTTACTTAAGTTTAAGGCTCCGTTACTAAGGTTTAAAGGAGCCGAATTCTTAAATATATTTTTAAAACTATATATATATAGAAACAATTTTCTTACATCTATGGTTAGTAAGGTGGAAAACCGATTACTCGCGGTGTACTCGAGTTTAGAAGGGTGACATATTTTTAGGAGAAGGATGGGATATAAGGAAATTGTAACAATGTTGATGAGCACTCAATTCTTAAATCTATTCGTATATCTATAGTTTATTTACATTTCAACTTATTCTACTATTTATAGCAAGGGGACGAATTACCCGCAAAGGAAGGAAAGGAGGGTATTAGGATGTAGGGACAATCACACACGAAGATCTATAGCTTTAAGGAAAACATATATATGGGACATGTAATCAAGGTCTAACCGAGCCAACACATCTCTCACCGGCACATTGGGCTGTCTTCCTCGGGCCCGAAGGGAGTTTTCTAAATTCGATCTGGCGACCAGATACACCTCGCACGACCAAACAATGTGCTCGATGTCGTGATAACCTTGGCCACAAACGCAGAGATTGCTGCTGGCAAGATTGAAACGAAAGAGTAGTGCATCTAACGAACAGTGATTGGACATGAGTCGGGAGAAGGTGCGGATAAAGTCCCGACTCAAGTCTAGACTTTTGAACCACGGTTTGAGGCTAACCTTAGGGATAATCGAGTGAAACCACCGGCCCAATTCATCTTCGTTCCACTTACGTTGCCAGTTTGCGATGGTATTTTTGCGAACTAAAGAATAAAATTCATTGAAGGCGATTTGACGCTGATAAATATCGCCTTCAATTGCACCTACCTTTGCCAATGAGTCAGCCCTCTCATTACCCGGAATTGAGCAATGTGAAGGGACCCAGACAAAGGTAATGACATAACAGCGTCTGGATAAAGCACTCAAAATTTCTCGTATTCTCTCAAGGAAGTACGGCGAGTGCTTTTCCGGCCTCACTGAACGGATAGCTTCGACAGAGCTAAGACTATCCGTTACAATGTAATAGTGTTCAACAGGTCGTGAGGCGACGCTGTCCAGCGCCCAGTATATCGCTGCCAATTAAGCAATATATACCGAGCAAGGATTCTGAAGACTGTGTGAGGTGCCAAAAAATACGTTGAACACTCCAAATCCTGTGGACTCATTCATAGAGGACCCATCAGTAAAGTATATATTATCACAATTGATACACCCATACTTTGCATTGAAGATTGTAGGAACGAACCCCAATCTAAGATAATCTGGATTTTCATGGATTTTCTCTTTCATGAACAGATCGAAATGTACAGAGGAATTGATGTAGTCAGGAAAACAAACACGGTTGGGAATATACGAAGAAGGAACAACCTGCATAGAGGTGAATTCATGATATGAATTCATGAATCCAGGATGAAAATTTAGCTCGATCAATTGCTCAAAATTTCCGATCACCAATGGATTCATAACCTTACACCGGATGAGGAACCGAAGAGATAATAAATTGAAGCGATCTTTTAGTGGGAGTAGGCCTGCCAAAACCTCGAGACTCATGGTATGCGTTGAGGGCATACATCCCAACATAGATCAAACGAGAAAGGAAGTTATACTCCTCCAATGGAGGCAAACCATCTCTGGAGTTGATGGCTAGAGTAATCGCGTCCGCATATTTTTTCCAGTCAATGTGTCTTGTGAGGTCATATGCCATGTTTATAGATTCAGAAGAATTCGACCCAATGGTGATGGAAATTTTGATTGACAAGTGATCACTACCGTTGGGGTACTGGATTACATTCCACTTGCAATCTAACGATAGTGAATTCGAGCAAAGCGAGAGGTCAAGAGCACTTGGGTTAGCAGGAGGTTTAGGTACACGTGTTGTTTCCCCGGTCATATTGAAGTTGTTACAAAGGTCATATATCAACAATGAACGATTGTCGTCGTACTGTTCCCCCCAGGCAGTTCCATGAGAGTTGAAGTCTCCCAAGATCAATCGTGGCTCAGGAAGAAGTGAGCACATGTCATCAAGTTGTTTGCGGCTAACCGCAGCTCTCGGAGGCCAATACAAGCTGACAATACAGAGGTCTTTGCCTCTGATGTTTGCATGACAAGCAACAGCTTCGATCCCTCCAATAGGTGGAAGGTCAATTCGAAAAAATGAGTGGCACTTATTGATCCCCAAAAGCACCCCTCCGTATCTATCATCACGGTCCAAGCGTATAATATTAAAATCGTGGAAAGAGATATCATCTCGCGAAGAAAGCCAAGTTTCGGAAAGAGCAAAAACATCACAATTGAAGTTATGAATTACAAATTTGAATGTATCCAATTTAGGGATAAGACTACGACAATTCCACTGAAAAACAGTGATATCTCCGACCTCTCTATCTAAATTAGACATCAAGAGAGATAATCATTGCAAGGAGGGGCCATGTTTGCATCAATTGCTGTAAAATTGTCTTTAATACTGGAAGCATTGAGATGACAAGGGTTCTGATGGAGTCGGAAACATTAAAACACTTGAAGATTTGATCCAAAAGGTCAGACAACTTTATAAATCCCGATTGGGAAGTTGAGCTGGACGGAAAAACAGGGACAGTTGGGGTTTTTGATGTCCCCTCGAGTTCTGGGTCGTTCGAAGGTGAACTATTCCCACGGAAGCCAGGAGGAACCTGATTTTGCTTGTCCGCTGCACTCGGTTTTTTAGGCAAGCTAACTGGGGGTATCACCGGGGGGACTTGTTCTTGAACTTTGGGAGTGGTCACATTTTTGCGCCGGGGATTCCCTTTGAAAATAAACGGTGTGCCCCCGCTAGCTGTGTCCGCTTCCATTTCATCAACTGGCAACGTGGAAAAGATATTGTTTGTTGAGATTGGTTGTTGTTGTTGTTGGGCCAGTGGAGAAGCGCCCTTTAAAATATCCGCAAAAGTGCGCTTCGAGCGTTCCTTTAAAGAGCGCTTCTGTTTCTCCCAGCGACTCTTGTAAGTTTCACAAGCTGAGAGCGCGTGTGGGGATCCTCCGCAATATGGACACTTATGCTCAGTCGCACTGCAGGATTTCCCCTCATGTTGCTCTCCGCAAGTGGCACAGCGCTCCTTGTTGGCACAATAATCTGAAGTGTGACCAACTGACTTGCATTTGTTGCAAGTCATGGGCTTTGGCACGAAGAGTCGCACAGGTAGTCTCAATTTGTCCACCATAACGTAGTCAGGGAGGGCGGCACCAGCAAAGGTGATTCGAAACGAGTCTGACGGCGTAAATTTAGTTTGGTCCCCATCATGGGAGAGTTTCCCGAGTTGGCGACAGTCCAAGATCTTTACTTCCATTGAGGGAAGCTTCTTGAACTTGCCTTTTCCTTCTTTTTTTATTTGTTCGCTCGTCAGACCCGTTTCAGTTATCACCCCCTCAATTTCTACGTTATGGGAGGGTATAAATGTTCTATATTCGAGAGTGAAGTGTTGGTCAGCAACAATCTCGTTTGCGTGTTTCCGTTCATTCACGACAACCCGCAATTTGTTCGGTCTAACCCTGCGAATTTCAGATACAGAAGTGTATCTGGCCAGATCTTTCATGATCTGAATCACGTTAAGACTTTTTCCTTTTCCCGGCTGGGGTTTTTCCGGAGGAAAACAACCCACGGGCCAGTTCCAGGTGCATCTTCTGGATAAACTCTGACACGTGGAGCGGAGACAACAGAGGGAGAAGACGAGGACGAGGATTGGGTTGGATCGGAAACATCAGAAGGGGGAAGCGAAATCGATGATGGGAGAGGGGGAGTGGAAGTAACAGTGGGTTCAGAAGGGAGGCTTGCTATTTTCTTAGAGGGGGCTTGGAAGGATGAGCAGATTCGTCCCCAGAAGAATTATCTTCTTTTTGAGGGACTCGTTTATGTTTTTTCCCAGATCTTGAATGGGATTCATTATCGGAGATCTCCATCTCTGGAGATCCTCCACTATTCTCCATTTTACAAAATTTTTTGTCTTATTTCTAATCTATTATTGATTTTAACAATAATCTCAAAAAAAAAATAACAAAACAAACAAACAAAAAATTATGATGATAATATTAAGCAATGAACATATGAGTTGAACAATAATATTAATATTAAATATGTGTACCTTAATATAAAAGTTGTTCCGATACTGCGCTCTACTGCCCTAACCAGGGAGAGACAGAGGCTACGCGCTATGGATCAACACAATAGCGCAAGAATAGCTCACACGGTCACGTGATGATAATTCCCGTTAACGACAGCCACACGATGGCGATCCCGTTATGCCAATGTTCAACAGCCGCCAAGGGTTGCAAGCTGCAAGAGCGCTGCTTCCTTTGTTCCACTTCACAAAAGGTCAATTCGAAAGCGGACAGCAATGACCTTCACTCGTACACTATACCAATCGCACAATAGTAAAAGTGGCAACGCACAATAACGAAACTGAACTTTACTCGTCAAGAGTTGGATAGCGAATGATCTTGGAAAGGAAATTGTAAAGGATCAATTAGAAGATTTATCGATGAACAGTTCTACAATTGGACCCATGGACGTTCGCTTAGTAAAAAACGTGAGTGTTTGAAGGTATTGATAACAAAAAATCCATTTTTGGCGGGACGAAGTTTGCCGGGTCAGCTAGTTAATAATAAAACAAAGAATATATTTTCTGAGACCTTGGTAATAGCAGCAGCTGCCATAAATATGTGAGCAGGGGAGTGATGGAAACGATCCTTTAGTGACTGATTGAGTTCATTCGACTGTTATTTGTATTCCATTGCATTAGTTTTTAGTTTTTAGTTTAGATTAGTTATGGATGGTTTTTAGATGTACCCGGGAGATTCTGATATATTCAATATTTTTAATCTGAGAGAAACTAATCGAAGTTTGAACTGAAATAGACGCAGCTGTCTTTATTTGGAAGAAAGTAGAAGTTAAATATTGCTTTTCAGTCTATTTGAAAAGAGAAATTTTAAACAAATAATTTAAAGGAATATGTGCGAGGTGTTCAACATCAAAGGATTCGTTTCCTCCCATTTAAAAAGATGTACGAAAATTATGATGCATGTGAATACATGCTGTCTCATACTAAGCAGATTCCGCAATTAATTTAATTTGAAAATCGCAATTTAAATCCATTTACTAGGAAGAGTGCAGAAGTCGAAAACAGCACTCTTTACTTAGGGAAAAAGTGAAGACAAAACACTGCTGCAAAAATAAAAATGCTTGACTTTTATTGAGCGCTTGCACAAACTAATAACCAATCTTGTCCTTAGCCTGCATCGCTATCACATCTATCACATAGCGCCAGCATCCGGTTTCTGATTACATACCCTACTTATCCGTTGACAATAGATGCATAGAAAATGACGAATCACGTTTCTTAGAACTAATTTTTCCCTTAAACATCAACCTACATCACGAGTCACCATGAACGCTGCATTAACTCCCCGATAGTACACAAATTGTTCTGTCAACCCGTTGCGATGCCACCTTTCATCTAATCTCGTCCGAGAGATCTTGGCTGGGGTACAACAACACGAAGAGCCATGCTTACACTTTGTGGACCACGAGGCCAAAGATAATTTCATCCCTCAGGTCTCTGGTGAAGTGCTCCGTTCAGTCTATTGTCATGCTCCTCCACCTTCAACTTGAGCATGATGATCCCCCGAGTGGTGGTGATCTACATACGCGTGCTTACATAATACGACACAGCAGCGATTCAAGTGGTGATTCTGGGGTTAGGTCAGTTCCGTTGAGGAGGGCCAGCGAAATTAGTCTGGCTTTTGTGGCTTTGCTTTGACTGTCTGGACTTTGAGTAATGATTCAACCTGTTGTGGCGGAAGAAGGAAATTTTCCCTCGTAAGTTATGCCAGAGTGATGAATTCCAAAAACATGATAATCATATTCGTCGTTTTGCTACAGTACCATTATGTGTGTTTGAAGATGTATTTTAACAGCTGCATATAGCAGTCGCATAACGACGTGATGATATCGATTTTATCATGATTTCGAAGAGAGGTGTCTCCAAGATCGTCTCGAGGGATGACTAGGTAGAAAATGTGAATTGTCTTAGGCGGAAATAAACTACGAACAAATGCATATTCCATATTTCCGAACATCTCTAGCTTGTGGTGTTGCTGAATAATGCGTATGATTTCTCCTCCTACGATGACGAGTGTTTTCAATGGCGTATGGAATATTGGCAAATTTGGACCGGAATGTTCGAACAAAAAAGAGAAAGTCGACACAAATATTTTTTATTTACACTGTGTATTTTATTTTCTCCTACTGCATCCGGACAGTAATGTAACGCTTCGATATGAAGTAATCCGATTATGTATGTCAACAAGATATTTCTCGATGAGTGTATAACTATGTTAAACATGGATCCATTTGCGGTTAATTATAAAGCGAATAATATGATTTTTTCCAGGATTATAGGTAAGTAATCTTGAGGGAATGAGAATGAAGAAAATGTTTTCTACCGCAATGCTGATTTGAGTATAAATATTATTATTTTGAGATGTACATTCTGTTAAATATACATCGGAAATTTGTTTTTTGTAAGAAAATGCTTTATTTATCATCTGAATTTATATTATCGCCTTCAAAATAGGTCCCTTCTAAAGCAATATTTTTTTTCAAACGAGCAATCCAGTCTTCGAAACACTTTATGTAGCAATATTCAGGAATTGCCTTCAGCTCACGCTGTGAATTAATTTTTATGTCTTCAATGCTATCAAAACGGGTCCCACGAAACGGTCGTTCTAGTTTCGGAAATAGGGAAAAGTCACACGGGGCAATATCTGAAGAGTACGGTGCATGTTCAATCACATTCGTTGCATTTGTTTATCAAAAATTCGTTCACAATGATCAGCCGATGAGTTGGTGCATTATCGTGTTGCAAAATCTCGTGACCGGAGAAATCGGAAGGATAATAAGAGCAACAGAAATAACCGCACAGAAAAAAACGCGTAATGTCACAAGTTGGCAATGTTAGGTTAACCTTCCTCTGCGTGTAAAATGTGTACAATCGTATAGTTGGCGTCATGAGGCGTTAGTGCTATATTGGAAAAGATCATGGATGGTTAGCAAATTACTTTACATATCCGGAATTTTGTTGTAAATATATTTGAAGTTTTATTTGTTCATTTGTAGTCAAATTGTTAGCGTGTACAATTACGAACGAACGATCATGCATTCTGATCTCAGAGCTTATAACAATTGCTAAATTAATGAAAATAGGATTCCAACACGTTCCACATTCCCTTATTCTCCAGAATTGACTCTCTCGGACTACTATCTGTTTCCCAATTTCGAGAAATGGCTTACGGGAAAAAGATTATATTCTAACGAAAAGTTGATTGCAGAAACGAATCTATTTGAAAAAAGTTTTTCTGAAAACCAAACGTCGGCATTTTTTAAAAATTTTAGATTTTTTTTTTTTGATTTTGTCGGAATACTAAGCTCGCTCCAAAGCGATCCTAATGTTGACGTTATATTTATGAAGATGTCGGATGGTCTTTGGTGAGATTAAAATTGATGTGTAGGGTGCGGCAGGAATTATATTGGTTGCCGTAAGCGTCAACTATGTTTTTCATTTGAATTAAAATAACAAAAATCAATCATTTAATAAAAATCATTTAAAATCATTTAATAAAAACCGGACCTTCCGGTCCGGTTTTTATTAAATAGAGACAGATTATTCTACATAAATTGTTCACAGTAATCATTATACGGTTAGAAGCAAGAAAAAGGTGTTTTCCATCGCTGAAAGATATATTATTCGTCATGCATAATTCGGTAGAATTGTGGGACAACGTTTTGATCCTCAGAGATTTCGGCCTTCATCCAGGGAAGCACTTTTTCCTACCGATATAAACCGATATCGATATAGACAATGGAATTGATTTTGGTTGTGTAACATTCACCCGAAACTCGTTTGTCCGAAGCAAATTTACCCGAATGTAACAAATACCCGAATGCGACATTTACCCGAATGCAACATTTACCTGGACGTAACGATGATCCGAATAAAGAAAAATTCCGATAAATTAGATTTTTAGTTTTGTCGAATCTCCTGTTGATAAATAAGATTAAATCGAAACAACTAGAGAGAGCAACAAAAATACGAAGTAAAATGAAAAATTGTGATGAGGAAATTTGGAAATGATGCTGGAGACTCGCTGTGTCATTAAAAAAAATAGTTTAGACACGATTAACATGTCGTTTTCTTTCCGTATTGCTCTTTTAGAAATGAACACGGGCTATGGAATATTTAGAAACATGCAGGTTATTTTAACATAGAAAAATCTAAAGCATAAATGTTTTGAAAATGTGAAAAGAATTGGTAAGCGAAACGCAATTTTTCTTATGAATTTTTCTCGTAATGAAATTCATTACGAGGATACGAACGAGGATAAGGAGGATGAAGAACCGAGGTGACGCAATCCGAGTCGGCAGCCGACCCGATCGTCTTCTATGTTTCAAACTTACCGGGCAATCGAAGGAACACAGGTTTGCTTACGAGAGACCGCCGTGTCTGACAGCTATGATTTAACAAACGTAGATATCTTAATTCAATATATACAGAAAATCATTCCTTTTTTGACAAATCAGGTTGTCGTTCGGGTAGTGTTCAAATGATTTTAAATCATTATCAGAATTATTTACAAAATTTCATTTTTTTAAAATATTTCTTTCTTTCTCATTCGGGATTGTTTACCATTCGGGTAAACATTCTATCCATACAAATAGTATTCGAGTGACCTAGCAAATGCTCTAGAATCACGTTGTGTTATAATGCTGTTCTTTTATCTCCTTCCAACGCATTATCTGTTTCTTTTTGACGTAGGACTACGTATTTCATTAACGGTGCCAAATCAGAAAACAGGTCACGTTTTCAGGAAGTAAAGTTAAGGTTAAAAACTATTTTTGCTGCTAATGGATTTCAACCATATTCATATAAATCGAATCGGAAATTTTCTAAGATTTGTTTGATATGCTATACATTACAATCCCATAGACTGTATATGGTTTAAATTGATGAAAATTGGGAGCATTCCCATTTCCCCATACATTTGTTCTGTCCATTTGTGTGCTTTCCCTAACAGAGCTGTCAATAACGAGCAACAGTCGCTAGAATAGAAACAACGAAGGGGGATAGCGAAAAGAGAATATTTGCGAAGTAAACTCCATCCTTGCATAGTAAGCAAGCTGTCGCTGGCGTATAAGTATTGCATCTTCTCTGAGGAAAATTCTCAGAATCTTTATGTGCCCGAAACAACAAAGGTCGCTTATTCTGCTTGTGTACGTTTGTGTTTCATGTTCCCCTTCCAGCTGTGAATGCTAGCGAATATTTCACTTGAAGTGCATCTGGCTTTGCAATTAACACAACCATCCGAGCCATTGCAAAGCAGGCAAAAAAAGAGAGAAGAGTTCAAATGATTATAGGTCGCTTCTAGCTATCAATCATTGGCTTTGTATGTGTTGCATGTTTTCGTTGCGCAAAATTTAGAACTTGTTCATTTCATGTACATGTGACTAGCACACCTTCGATAGTTTTAGTTCTGTTCGTATTTGCTCTCGTGCGCATCGGCTTGTAGCACCTAGGTTTGTTGACGGCCAGAAGACCGAGAGTCGGAAAACGATTTTTCAAAAACGGTCATTCTCGCGATGTCTCATTTTTATCGCTGCAACTGTGTGCATCTGTTAGACGCGTGTTTGATGCTTGTTGAATGACGATGCACGGAAGATGCTTCTTGTGAAAATTGTACTGATATTTAGCGTACATTGATATAAAGAAACAAATTGCGCAAAGGCAAGAAAGAATCGTTGCTTCTCGAAATGATTCTACAAAACCACGCAAGCTATTAAACCTTTTTCATGGTCCCCGGAACTTTTTACTAAAGAGTTATTGATGAAATTTTGATGATTCGAAATTTAATATCCGAAATGATAAACCAACAAATTCGAAAAAAAGGTTGCGTAGTCCTACGTCCTAAGCGGTCGTGTCTCGTACATTTATGGCTACTGTCTGAAACTGGAAACTTTCTTCTTCGTGTATGGGCTACGTGATCCAAATGATTGGATAATGTTTATGATCGAATTTGAAAATCCATCATTCATACAAAATTAATAATTTAATAAATATAAAAGTGAAACTATATACAGTGACTCAAACTCGTAATCGTACTCCATCATGCAGATCTCTTTTCCCTTCATTTGAAAGTGGAAAACAAGCTTTCGAAACATGCTATTTAGCTAAAGCCATAGTGTTATAAACAAATTTAGAAGGTTTGCTATCTGTTTTCAGAATAATGGTTTATATTTCTCTAAGAATGGCGAATGTATGTATGAATTGTCCCTAATGTATGAAAATTGACTCAAACTCATATTCGTACGCTGGCTGAAATCTCAACACAATTTCAGGACTCCATCATAAGTATTGTGTCCCTCGTTCATTGCAACTATCTCTAGTTGTCTTTAGTCATTATATCCGAGCTTTTTTGGTGTGTTAGGAAGGAATATTTATCAATTTTTTCATCAAGTCGTTTATAAAATCATTATTTTTGGAAAATTTGATGGTTTCTAAACTTCCTACACAGTTAACTTCCTTACTTTCTTACCGGGATTGATGTCGGGAGATTGTGGAGGAATATCGATAGCTTTTGAGCAATTATAATGTAAGTGGTTGTGCGAATTCTACATGCCTTGTACTGTGGGTCATTGTCTTGGTAAAACTTGAATCCTCGATTCCATCCCATTTTGTTAATACTTTGCTTCATATTTCCCTCCAGAATGTTCAAGTAAACATGTTTGGTCACTTTTTGCTTTTTATAGGTCTTTAGACACCTGTCTTTGTTTAATCCGCTGAATCATCCCAACACTGGTTTTGAACTTCTTGGCCAAATCCCGAATAGATGCAGACCTGTTCTTCTGAATATTATCTACAACTTTTCGGCTCAATTTGAGATTACTTGGTCCCGGTTTTCGTCCGCTTTTGCTGAGATCCTCGAAAGAGCACTCATAACTTTAATACTTTCTAGACTAACTTTGATTTTTTTTTACTATTTTGTGGTATTTCGGTGCTTTTCGGTGCACCAATTGTGCAGACTTTTCTTTTTAGTTTCCAGTTTCCAATCCACGACATTTCGAAAACAACTTTATGACCGCGACTAAATGACTTGTATTTCGATTTTTTACATGTAAACAAAGTGTGCTCTGATTACATGACAAAAAAAGTTCATCCGTTTGTGTATAATAACGTGTTAAACGTTTAAGACTACTTTTCGATACATTCCTTAGCTTTAAATGGTACATTTGGGTAAATGTTCCATTCGGGTATTTATTGCATTCGGGTAAATATCGCATTCGGGTAAATGTTGCATTCGGGTGAATGTTCATTCTGGATGATGTTCCATTCGGGTTCCTGCTTCATTCGGGTATTTGTTACATCCGGGTAATTGGAATTCGCGTGAATGTCATTCGGGTAGCTGTCGTTCTGGTAACTGTCTTTTGGGTAAATGTGATACAATCATTTATTTTAACATCAGCGTCAACGAAAACATATTTCACCAAGCCTAACATCCTAAATCCAACCGGATGTCTGGTTTGGAACTTAAACTTCACTTTTTTCGGAACAGTATCGATGCTGAACAGCAGTTTGTTGGAGAACAGAATTATCATTTTTTCCTTCTTCCATAAAAAAGCATTCTCTTCGAACGAGTCACTCCTAGTTCCTTTATACGCTTCTTTGATGATTTTCCACAAGGATTTTTTCTTAAATGTTAGCTTCCTTGGCAAGTTTGCTGATGAAACATATCGAGTTTTTAGCAAATCTTTAAATGGAGAAAAATGAAGAAGAAATTAAGATGGGGACAGTGATCTGGGACACTGTATGCACAGAAATTGAATTTATGAGAGAAATAAAACTTGTAAACGGTTAGTCTTAGAAGAATATTCTCATACGGGTTTTCTATACAAAATTTCGTACGAAAAATAAAATTTTTACTACAAAGAAATTTCGTGAAAAAGTTGGAAAAAGTCTAGCTAAAAATACTATTGTTCATGAAAGATGTAATGATTTTATGTGATACTAGCTGATCCGGCAAACTTCGTCCCGCCCAAAATTTGTTTTTTGTTATCAATACCTTCAAACATTTACGTTTTCTTACTATGGGCAAGTTCATGGGTCCAATTGCAGAACTGTTCATTGATTGATCTTCTAATCGACCCCGTTGAATTTACCTTTTACCTTTACTATATTACTAGTATTTCTAACAAAATTCACCATTATAATATAAGATTATTTTCAGACACAATTCTCGTTCAACATTTTCCAACCACTTGCAAAATGTTGAACGAGCGCCACACACCCCCCCCACCCCCTTTGAGAGGGAAGTGGAGTGTTTAACCACCATAGAAACATTTCTTGTACCCCAAAACCTCTATATGTCTGATTTGGTTCTATTTACTTGATTAGGTCTCGAGTTATGCAGAAATTTGTGTTTCATTTCTATGAAGCCCCTCCCCCCCTCTGAAAGGTAGGACCACTTTAGAAATGTTTCTTGTTCCCTAAAACCTCAACATGCCAAATTTGGCTCAGTTTGCTTGATTAGTTATGCAGAAATTTATGCTTAATTTATATGGTAGCAGTCCCCCCTCCCCCCTTAGAGAGGGGGGGGGTGAGAGTCTAACCATAATAGAAACACTCATTGCACCCTAAAACCTCAATATGCCAAATTTGGTTTCATTTGCTTGATTAATTCTCGAGTCATGCGGACATTTATGTTTCATTTGTATGGCAGCCCCCCTTAGAGAGGGGGGGGGGGGTTGGAGTGTCTAACCACCATAGAATCTTTTATTGCACCCTTAAACCTCCATATGCCAATTTTCGTTTCATTTGCTTGATTAATTCCCGAGTAATGTAGAAATTTGTGTTTAATTTGTATGGCAGGCCCCCTTTAGAGAAGGGGAGGGGTCTCAAACTATCACGAAAACATTCCCCGGTCCCAAAAACCCCTACATATTGATTTTTTTGTTGATCTCTTCAGTACTTTCCGAGTTCATAAGAATCAGACAGACAGACAGACAGACATACAGAAATCCATTTTTATATAAATAGATGTGACTAATCTAAGACTGACCATTTACGAATTATAATTTTGAGCGATTTTTATACGGTTCTGCGTGGTATGTCTTTTTTGTCTCGATAATTTTTGTTGTTTCATTTTCAATATGGAAATATCTGTTGTTATTTTTTAACGTTTTCTAATCATGACTCTTCAAACGATAAATTTGATGAAACGTTTTGATTCCAACAGTTTTCATTTTTTTATTTCAAAGTCCGTCAAAATGCCGACAGAAAATGTTTAATTTTTGCATTTAGTTGACACTTTTATGGTTCGTTACATTTTCGAGTTGTGAAAATGCTGTTTCGTGTATGGTAGGAATATCATACAAACATCAGTTCTGTGAAGTGAGAAGATTTCGAGGAAAGAGATTGAGGTATTGTTCGTCGAATTCTTTCACAAGTTTTGTTTTTGAATATTTTACACGTTTGTTATCACGATTTTTCTCTGCCGGCAAACAGTCCAAAAGCTTATAATTCAAATTCAAGTTCAAGTGGATCGCAACATCGGCTTCACACACCAGCGATGGAATGTTGTGCTGCGGTGGGAGAGTCGCACGATTCGCTTTGATGGCATACACACATCATCGAGTCACGCAACATTGGCCGGATGATAGCGTTTCGTTTCTTTCGGATCTTGGGTTGGCGCTTCTCTATAAATAAAGGTGTAGCATCGGTTTTTTGTCCAGTTCATATAATACAGTCGTGCGACCCTGCACAGGTACACATAAACTTTTTCCCTTCATTAGCATTCTGTTCTGTTTTGTGAATTGAACGGTCGTGGGAGAGGGTTTCTGTTTGCTTTCATCCACGAAATGGATTCAGCAACATAGATGAGCGTGATCAAAGAATTGATGAAATTTCACATTTATGAGAAGATTTCAATTCGTTTTTTCTTAGGCCCATTGTGTGTTCGCTTTGCTTTGTTGGGAAACAAGTGATTTAATAGTTCTCTTCTGTTTAACCGTTCGATTTGTTTTGCAGTGGAAAACGAAAGTACAAATTGCGATTAGTGTTGATAGTAATTAGGTTCAATCAGAGTATTCGAAATGAAGCAATTCATTGTTTTCTCCGTCCTGATTGGCCTTTCGCTGGCTCAGTTTCCCAACGGAAGGATACTGGAGGCGCCTAATCCACAACTTTGCGCCAACCGAATTGTCCACGAACGAGCGCCGGATGGTAAAGGGTGAGTATTGCAGTGATTATTGTGTATGTGTATCTAGCCGGGGACGTTCAGTGCGTGAGAATTTTGGTATTTGCCAATGAGGTTCACGAGAAACTGCAATGAGCAAGAGACGAACCTCTTCTGTTTCTATTGAAGCGCGGTGTAATAAATGCCGAAACTGGAAGAGCCAATTATTATTGAAAAGCCACTAGACGACATAACTGGGTTGATTAATTAAATTGAAGTTGTCAAATCAGTGTCGCAGTTCATTGAAAAAAGTCGAACGATGAATTTGATTGGTATGATTGCCAATTGCTGATTCTTTCAGCCTTGCAGGCTTTCAGGGTGTTGAGAATCGTGCCAAGAATATTTAAGCTCGACGGATAGCAAATTAAAGCGTACAATGTCTTGGTAAAGTTCCGATTCTGTAACGAATTGAAATTCAATTTCGCCACCAATTATGTCATTCGCTATCGCCTTGATAACTCTGATTGAGGATTCCTAGGCGAGATGTTTGGTCGTATCCTTCAACGTTTTCAAAGGAAACTCACTGTCATCACAAAGTATTTTTCTTGCGACATTAATATTAGTACGTAGTTTTGATTTTTATGCCAAATAACACGCCTGAATGTATTATCAGTGGAAAGCTTCAGAACACGCGTGACCATAGTGCACAGAATTTGTGGAAACCTTTACTTTTGCCAACGCTCGAATCAATCGCCTAGTTGGATAAGTTTTCAAGTTTTCAACCTGTCGGAGAACTTTCCTCAGATTTACAATTTGTTCTGCATAAAAGGTCACGTGACGCACTTAAGATTTGATTGATGAATGTATAATCCTTATTATGATATGTATGATCCTTATTATCTATATTGAAAAACACATTTTAGTTGCTATGTTCATGACAAGCCAATTCTGTTTATATGGGCGTTTATTTCAAAGGCAATTTTTTATAATATTGTAAAAATACGTTTTTGTACTTTACGGTATTTTTCATTGATTATTATTTTTAAATATTTGTTATAGTGGAGGCAATCTGGCGTAGTGGTAACATCCATACCTCTCAGGCAGGGATCACGAGTTCAATTCTCACTCCCGACATTCTTCCAAAAATGGAAGTAAAAGTGACGAACCAGCCGAAATGTGTTGAATGTCACTATAATAAAGAAAACAAAATTTGTTTGCAAAAGGTTATATTAGACCTTTGAACATTGGAATGAAGCGTTAATAAAAATGCTTGTTGTGAGCTTATATGTATACCAAAGTTTCAGCTCAAAAAATTGTGGCCGAAAAAAAAACGGAAAAAATAGGAGCAACAGAAATAACTGCACAGAAATAAACCTAATGTCACAAATAGGCTAGCAATATTGTGACACTGGAAAAACATCATGGGTATAAATACCTCACAGGAAAAAGCCTCATTTTTTTAATAATTTTTTTTTCGTTCTCCGAAAAGTATTCTAAGGTAAATGTAATGGGGGCAAAGTCTCCATTTAACGAGGATAAGGAATCGAGATGGCATTAACCCATTACTGCCCAGGTGTACAAGAACTTGATCCAAATGGCATGAAACTTTCTAGTCCATCTAGGTTTGTCCCGAAACGGGGGGGAAACGCAATATTTTGGTTTGGAGTTCTTTGGAAGTTGAGATATCTGACGTATAAAATTTCATACGCTGAGCCGGTACAGTATCAAAAATGGAAATCATTTAAATATCGGACAAAACGGTTTTATTTCATAAAATTCAACTTCAACAACCATGATTGACCATGGCCATTTTCATGTTTTATTAGTACTTTCGTGTACTGCCGTTCTACGCAAAATTGTCCCAGGGTTCATAGGGATTGCATAGAACAGAACCTAACTTCCGATGACCTTCGAGTGTTTAGGCTTTATCTGCATGAACTCGATCCTTGCTGGATTTATGTCATTCATCCGAATTTAAGGTAATTTTTTCCCAGTGTCTGGCTCTCCGCTTCTTGCTGCTGCATTCTTGTGATTGGCCTCGTTCAATGTTGCTCTCGACATTCACTTGTTTGCCGAAACCGGAACGCATGTGAAGGTCTTAGGGTGTAATAAATGTTTTGACGATGGTTAGGCACTCCTCCCCCTATCTAAGGGGGAGCTCCCATACAAATGAAACATAAACTTCTGCATAACTCGAGAACTAATCAAGTAAATGAAGCCAAATTTGAGATGTGAAGGTTTTTGGGTACGAGAAATGTTTCTATGATGGTATGACACCCCTTCCTTCTCTGGAAAGGAGAGAGGCTCCTAATGCTAATGCACATATTTCAAACAAACATATTCCAACCAAACATGACAATTGAAAATTCTCGGAAGTCTCTGAAGAAAAATAGGAAAATTCTAAAGATTCAATTCACATGTTTTCTACAATTACATATTGACAAGCGTTGTTAGTCCATTTGATGTTTGCGGTAGCGAAATTGATCGTCGTTCGAAAGTGAGAATGGATTTTAATGTGATAAAACGCACTCCTATGTTGTCTTCTATCTATATAAATAAAAACGGATCGCCGAATGTGTTGATAAGAGCAAAACTCGAGAAAGGAATTGTCCGATTTAGAGCTGTATTATTCTATAATTTTTTTTCTGTATCAAACATGTAACGGAGAGACATGGTATTTGCAAGTGGATGAAAAATCTTGCACGAGAATTGTGTCTGAAAATAATCTGAATAATAATACTTAAAATAATGTCAAGTTTTGGTGGAAGTACTGAAATTTTATAGTAGAAAATAATTATAAAGGGTAGATTAGAAGATCAATCAATGAAGACATCTGCGATTGGATCCATGAACGTGCGCTTAGTAAGAAAACGTGGATGTGATAACGAAAAATAAATTTCGAGCGGGACGAAGTTTGCCGGGTCAGCTAGTTAATAATAAAAGTAATACTGTTAATAAATTAATGTTTTGGTTTATACAGCGTGAACTCGATCATATACAGTTTTGATTTCTTTTCACTGTATATTATCGAGTCAAAAAATTTTTTTTATTTGTTATTTGTTATTTTTTGCATGTATTTTTGGTTTTTTTGAAAATAAAAAAAGGAAATTGATTTCTCACATGAAAAAAAAAATTATCCAGATTATCTCAGGAGGGTATAGATGATCATATTTCATGGAAAAAAATCCTCCTACGCATATGTTCGAATTTCAAAAATGACAGAGTTATATAACTTTTTTTTTAATTTCGGACTCTGTTACCTCAAACTGATTCTGATGCTTTCATTTGAAAGATGAGAAAATTTAGTACAGGATATAGCAGTGAAACAACTAAATTACATTTTGGAAGTGAAAAACTTACAAGTTAATAATTTTTAATGTGTTATTATTAATTTTATCCTAAAAATTTGCATTGAACTAGATTGTTTCTACCAATTAAATTGAAGTTCTTTAACCGCTCTACAATTTGTTCTTTGATGCCCAACTTCTATCTTTCTTAATTTGGCTGCAATATCGATATAAACAATTCCTGGTGAAATCCAAGTAAATTCTTCAAAAATCACGATTTTTATCCCACTGTACATGTAATAGCCACTTATACTTCATCTTAACGTTGAAATGTTACATAAAAAATATATTTTTTTCCGAACTGTATATAATTGAGTCCATAATTGTATATAATCGAATCACAGATAATCGAGTCTGCATATAATCGAGTCCGACCTGTTTTCGTTTTATTTTCAACGAAAATGTTTGCATTTCAGTAATCATGATGAGCCATATTGTTATGATTTAACTTCTGTCAGTGATAAATTATTGATTTTTATAACCATCCGGTATTCGCTGGATAGTAGGTCACTATCCCGTTTCCGGTTCGGTACCGGATAGTGACTGGATATCCGTTTCATCTCTACTTCATTTTATCCGTAGCGAGTTCTTTTATATTGTTTCACTTGGGTACGAACGTGATGTTTGATTCTCGTGAAAAATATCTCGAATATATTGCAAGAACAAGT
This sequence comes from Toxorhynchites rutilus septentrionalis, assembly GCF_029784135.1. Classification (NCBI taxonomy): domain Eukaryota; kingdom Metazoa; phylum Arthropoda; class Insecta; order Diptera; family Culicidae; genus Toxorhynchites; species Toxorhynchites rutilus. The sequence continues at coordinate 256,342,653 of NC_073745.1, forward strand.
GCATGCATTTTTAGTGTTTAATAATGGTTCACAACCACTAGTCAGTCCCCATTTTTTTCGCTTGGAATTAATATACTGTGATTCTTTTCTTTTTTTGTGGCAACAATAGACAATAGATACATATATAGTGATTCTCAGATTTTCGTTCAAACTGGTAGTTCTGTTCCATGTTGCACAATATTAGACAATTGACCCATTTTAGATTGCCGAAAAATCAAATTTTTCGACTTATTTCAAACATTTTTTTTCAAAAACTTATAACTTTTGAGCTACTAGACCGATTCAGATGATCTACATATCAAATTAAAGCCAATTAGCTGATCAATTAGCTGAACTGAATTTTGTTTTTGTATTTATTGATTTATTTGTTTTTTTTTATTGTTTACATGGGTTAGGATTAGGAGGTGCTGAAAATTCAAAACTCAAAAACAAAAAAAAAATACCTCTCAGATTTTGAGATATCTAAGGAAACAACTCAGTTTTCAAGCAAAAAAAAATTATAATTTGATATGTCGATCATCTGAATAGGTCAAATCGGTAGTTCAAAAGTTATAAATTCTTGAAAAAAAGTCATTTTTGAAAAAAGTGGAAAAAATTGAATTTTCCGACGAAACTAAAATGGAAATGGGTACCCTAATGGTAAATAAAAAAAAAAATGTCTAATATTTAGCGATAAGGAACAAAGATACCACTTTTCACGAAAATCTGAGAACCACTACATCGGCTGTTGTGGAGGCGATCTGGCGTAGTGGTAACATCCATACTTCTCACGCTAAAGTTCACGAGTACAATTCTCACTCCCGACATTCTTCCAAAATGGAAGGTAAAAGTGACGAACCAGCCAAAAGTGTTGAAAGTCGCTATAATACAGATAATAATAATAAAATACATCGGCTTTAAGCTGATTTTGTGTTCACGCACTTTCCAGCGAGCGAAGAGCTCTTCTAAGCAAGTGCCAAAGCTTGTCTAATTATCTTCTACCTGAGGTTATTTACATTATAATTTATAATACAATAGTATTGTTTTTTCTAAAAACTTTCTGCATTATCGGCAGATTGCTAATGTTGGAGGGCGATGGCGTTGTCGTTGGATGATGGCGCGGCTAGTGAAGGAAGATAATAACAGAATAGATAAAAAGTTTCAGTGGCTAGTGTTGACTTCTCAGCCTGAACAAGTTCTTTACAGTAGTTCTGAATCCGTTATTTCCACACAATGCATCAGAAATGTTTTTTTTTGTTAACGAATGCGCTCTTGGAGTATTACTATATATTTGAACGAAAATTTGCATGTTGTATAGCAGGCCCATTTAAATGAACGAGTAGCGCATATACCAACTATCAAAAATCATAAAAATAGACATTCAATCATCATTAAACTATCAGTCCCCAACGGTTCGTTTTGTGCTTCTTCTCTGTTAAAGAATTCAATTTCTGGCTCGTTAAAAATTCTCTGTTTTGATAATAAAATTTCACCTGTAACCGCTCGCGTTTGTAATCATTCACACGCGAAAATCCGGAATCCATTATTCAATCGTCATTTCGTCGCGAACGTGTTGCACAATCCCTCCTAATTGTTTCCCAAAATCGGTAACTTTTGTGGATCAATGTCTCGAACCAAAAATGCTGCCTGAAGCAAGCCAAACAATCAAATTAGTATGCGCCTTGAAGGTGTCAATCGTCCCGTGATATACATTTTGTATTATTTAACTCGTCACCGCTCGTTATTTGATGGACGATTATGGCATCAATTTTTTAATTTCAACATTTCTCGTCGTCGGTTACTTCCTCTGGGGTACTTGAAGGACAGTTGTTATGGTAATAAGCCACAAAATTTGGCGGAACTTAAAGAAGAAATAACTCGGATTTTTAACAGCATCGAAGTCGTAATGTTAGAGTTGTGCATGAAGAATTTTATTCACGCGTTATCGAAAAAGGGGTGGTCACATCGAAAATGTCCTAAAATAAGCTTGCACGAGAATTGTGTCTGAAAATAAAAGTCGGTTCATTTTTGCAGAAGTTATTAAAATTTGTTGCGTGAGCGTGTAATCTAAAAGACCATGTACTAGGTTTGTTTTAATTTAACGGGTGAGTCATAAGTAGCGTGACTAAATGAAAACACGTTTGGTATTTTTTTTTCGATTCAATTCTTCATTGCATTTTTACAAGTCCATACAATGTGTGTTTGAGGTGTGGAACAATTAGACTGATAGTTCAATCTTAATATTCAATTTTCCTCAAGACTTCCAGAACTTTCGCCATCATGGGCTGGACTACCTTGACATCCACTTTGTTGGCACATCTGATAATACGAGATATAAGTTGTTGACTTCCCAACTATTTTCGTACCCCGACTGGGACAGTTTTGCCTAATATGACTCGATTTACCGCGCCTGGGGTACGCTTAGGGGAGTGTCTTCTTTACACACATACCAATTCAGAAAGGCACGAAGTTAGGTCCGGCCAGAACACAATATGTTCATACCTATGATGCATTATTTCCAAAGAAACCATTTTTGGCGAACAGTTCTTCGTGTAGCCACTTCTGATTTCGGCTGCTGTCGGAGAAAACTCTGTTCCGCGACGTTCATCGTAAATAAACGAAAACACACTTAGCAGGAACAATGGCCACCGAAAGGAGAACAAAACCACACATAGCTGTTTGTCTCTCTCTAGCGCGTGTAGTGAAAAACGTGACATGAATTTAGTCACGCTACTTATGACTCACACGTTACGAGCAAGGGCATAAAAAAGTAATTTTACAGCATGAAAATGCTTGGTCGCATTTTACCAAATTCGTGAAAAACTACTGGAATTATTGCTCGTTCCGTCCGATCTCCAACACTTCCTCTAATACGAAGACATAAAATATGGCCTGATTCGTGGATGGTCTCAATAGACGAAGACTCTTACCGTAACGGTATTCGTGCACTGCCGGAAAGTTGGGAAAAAGTTGCAGTATGCAAGGGGCAATATTCAGGACGATTCATTTGTAACAATTATTTCTTATATCTTTTTTAGTGGCAATTTCATGAATAAATAGCGACAACTTAGTTGTACTGCCGTATAATTTAGGTTATTATGGAAGATGAATTTAATAACTTAATCATTCGGAATCACCCTAACCAATGACGTTCTTTCTGACTCTATTGAATTTCAGATACTTCTTCTCGTGGCGCGACCCAACGCTGCAAGGTGTCGAGAAGGATTGGCTGGACGCGAGAAACTTCTGTCGTCAGCGGTGTATGGACAGTGTATCGGTTGAAACAAGTCCCGAGAATGAGTGGATCAAGCAGAGAATTGTTGATGGAAAGGTAAGTTGTCCGTTTGTGGGTCTCTATAGACTTACATCGTTGTTTAAAGTATTCAACAGCACAGTATTTCATGGTCAAATTCTGTCATCCAACTTGTATTAGCACTTAATTGAGGCTCAAATATCAATTTACAGACTTCGTTCAAATGTTCAGTGTTGAGAAAATCGGGCTGAACTGGAATTAAAGCTACCTCTTTTCGTTTTCTTGAATGTCTCATTTGATCAAAACTAATTAATAATGCCAATAATTCGCACGCTGCCGCTGGCTGATTTGGGTTCTGCTGATGGGTTGATCGCACCTTGCTCATTTAGTCAAAAGGCATGCGGTGTGGAATGCGAAAATCTAGATGTAAACAAACACCGAAAGAAAGCAGCAAAAATTGAATAAATTAGACGTGTTTAAGACAGCATATTTGGGGAAGAAATGCACACTTGGTCGACCTCGGTGGGAAAACGATTTCCGACACACCTTCAAACTAGTCTTACGTCATGATTTGGCGACAGGTTTTTTAACTGTTTTTATGTCTTTGTGGTCCAGTGAGAAAAAACAGTTTTTTCGCTTTCATATTCAATTTGATTAAATTGAATTGTGATAGGATGCAATTAACCGACAATCGACAACAAATTCGCACATTCAACTTTTTGTGAATTAGGTTTATTACATAAGTGGCAAACACTGGTACCCACGGATTTCTGAATCGGGACATTCGCACACAATAAACATTTGTTCTTCTTGGACCACAAGAGCTGCCCCGGACAAGGAGGCGAAAGTTTCCACTTGCCGTCTGGCTACATTACGTGCCTTTGATCTCACCTCGAAACAATGTCCAACCGTGTCCTACCGAACCGGTTTTTTTTGCGCATGGATAATACTTTTGCGCGCCGAAGAGTCCACTTTCACCTTCCTTGTCGGCTTCACGTATACGCATAAAGGGTTTCTGCATAAATTATTGTCGTTTGCGAAAAAAAATGCAAAATGCAAAATTGAATGCATCTTTTGAGTGGTTTTGCAATGGCCGTTTTTACGTGGGTGGGTTCATTGGGACAGACCGGAGAGTATAATCGACGAGAAAAGATTCGGGTTAAACCTGATAGCTTTAGTATTCAAACAAAATTCTGCGTATTGGAAATAAGCCAAAATAGATTAGCAACAATGAGATAGTTAATAGATTTTCATATCAATTGATACAAAACGATTTTCTTCTCATAGTCTAATGAAGTTTAGGGAAAAATCGTAGAGAACCAGGTCAGGCGATTAAGAAAAGTGATGATGCAAAGAAGTTTTGTTCATAATTCAGTTTATTCGAATACATCTAGTAGAAGTTGTTTAAAGTTCTCGTACAAACGTTTCAAGTGACCAAAACAAATATATTGAGAATGATTTCAATTACTTATTTTTTCGTTCACAATTCTGAGCGTTTACAGTTATCGCCGATCATAAATAGCACATTTCCTGTTGTTTTTCTTCATCTCGAAATTTATAACGACAGTCGCAAGCAGTTGGTGGGAATGGAAACGAACAACTCGGCTTCCACCGTATATCATTGAGATAAATGTCCATACTTTAACTACAGTCTAGTTGCAACAGCGGGATAGACTTATGTATTATGTAATGGTCTCGTCGTATGCATCTCTGAACCACCTGTGAGTATGGAATGTTTGCAGACAATACCGCGGAAAACTGATCAATTCCATTGGGATGCAGTTATTCTCGCATTGTTCTCCTAAACATGTCGCTATATGGCGGAATCAACAGTGAATCATGCTCTGCATAGATAACACCTAGTCAACATAGCCCGAACAACACTAACTACTCACAAAACATTGCTACTGCATGACACGCAGTAAACGCGTGTGCATCGAACAGAGGGATCCACCTTCTATGAGCACAAATCGTTCATTAACTTTACACAGTGAGATGGTTTTCTTCCATCAATAATTGTATGCGCATTAATTAATAAAAACAACAGCAACAGTGCGGGATCCTTGCGAAAGAGCTGCAAGCTGCACGCGGATAAAACAAACCGAGAGATGAAAAATGACGATGCTGTTGGTTTTATCACGAAAGAGCAGTTCTACAAACGAGAGTCCGTCCTTCTGCGTGTCGGATACTGCACCCGATACCTACTGTATGCAGTCCATACTTACACAGTGGATACCTATTACATAAAATGATAAACAATAAACAACAGAGTGGGTCATAAAAGAAGCAAGTTGGAAACCACGACTCGACTGGTGCTACGGAAATATGAATAAAAAAAACTTTCAATTTCTTTGCTTTCCTCTGGTTGTTCAGCTGATTCATAAATTCCAGAATTTGTTTGGTCTCGAAAGAAGCCACCGTAGTGCCAGCGCGTATACCGGTTATTGCTGGTGTTTTTTTTTTAAATTTATCATCACTTATAGACAGTTTGTCCATTATGAAATTGACTTCAAGTGGCACTTGCTGCTAATTGAGAGAAGAGCCGCGGTGAAGTTGGACACTTCCTTCTGTGCCCAGGCACAGAAACAAGGCAATCAATTAGGTATGCTTATCGCTGCGCAGTGCAGCCCAAAAGGTCTTGAGGTAACCTTCAGTGAAAAGGGAAAATGAAGATGATTTCACAATAATAAAAAAAATGGGTGGGTCGTTAACTTGTTTCATTATCTTTCTACGGCTTTATGATAACTAATTTGAGTGAAGTGGTATTTTCTCACGACGCTGACATTAGCAGAGGGCTGAGAAAAAAACTGAGATGCTTTTCGGTAACAATAATTCGGAAGGTTCCCATATGCTGTCGACGTTGAGACCTTGATAGTTGCCTGAGATGATTGAGTAAAATAGAATATTAATGATCGATTGATATACAATTATGATCATCCTCTGGATAGTTATTATTACTTTGAAAAATGGAATATTGATCTATTAACTACAGTTCAGTCCAGATGAATTTTGCTGAGCTGTGTAACACAGCCCTACCCAGGTAACCAATAAGCATTAAGAGCTGCATTTGAATAGCAATATATGCGCTTAAAATGCAGGTACAGTAATGCTAATAGGCATTTAATGCGCCCCCAGTGCTATTTAAAAACAGCTTTTGGCAAAATATACGGCCGCTTTACTGCTAGGTGACCTTAACGAGACGCTGCCAATATCAATAAGTTGGCGAGAATTGGTAGCAAAGATTGGTAACGTTAGCATCGAAACGGTTGTATCATTGCTGATTTAATGCTTTTTTTTAATTGAATAAAAAAAAAGATTTTGGTTTTGTTTTTTTTAATCTCACCAGGTATCAGAGAGGTTATTATTATGTGCATATCTTATCCCCATTAGCTGATATATTTCAGATTTGTTGCTATATGATATGTATAATTTGAATATCATTTTTATCTGTTTGCCCCATTCCCAATGTTGAACCGCCAATATATCTTAACAAATTTTATATATTACCTGAACGGGATTCGAGAACCTTGAACTACTCTGATTAGTCGGTAAAACCGCTCTCCTATGCGTTGCCCCTATCCAATGACCTGTAGATGACATGAAGGAAGGAGTAATATTTACCCTTCATAAACTTCATCTCCTTGCGGCATTATATTTCTCTCATTTCCTCTCTGAGCGAGCGACACTTCGTTACCACATACACCGCTTTGGCTAGAGCGATTTGTGATGAGATGTTTCGTTTTCTTCTATTCTCCCGCACACCGTACACAAAAACGATTTTGATATATATGTAGCGATGTAGTGAAGTTAGTGAAGGACACAATAATGTTATTTCCATATCCCTGTCTCAATCACAGTACACGGAATGTCAAACATATTTCTGCTAACAGTGAATCGATGTGGTGGATCATTTAATTTCTGCGTGTTTATTTTGCAGTGCAAATAACTTTTAGCCGGTAAGTTTCTATTATATTTTTCTTGCATGTAAATATAAATAAATAATATGTCTGCAGGCGTAATGACGAAACGAAATGCCACGAAGAAGCACTCTGTAGCAGCGTTGTTCGAAGCTCTACAAAATGAAAACGAGAAAATGTTCTCTGATGCAACTACACAGACTAACCAGGAAAAGCTCATTTGGGAATAAAAACTGAATAAATGTTTGGAATTATTGGCACATTCAAATGCTATATGAGAAGCTTTGGGTACCAGCGCATCTTTACAGTGCAACCACGTAGCACAACCAGTGGTTATTAGTAAGGTTAACCTGGAGCCAGTGAAGAATGTTAAAGATATGAAAGATTTGGAGGAAAATGCAAGGACGACAAATTTGTGGAATCGGTTTTGCATTTGCTGAATTTAAGGAGTATTTGCACCGAGGTTTGAGAGATCGGTGGTACAAGGAAGCCAACAGCCGCTTAGCGCAAACCTCAGGATTCAGGATCACGAAATACAAAATCTAATATTGAGGAAAAAGAAACTAAAAAGAATCGAAAATCAATTATTATTGAATGATTCTCAGCTTTGATTCAGTTTATTGTTTGAATTAATGTAATAAAAGATTGACATGAATCGATGGAATAATAGATCTCGAAATGTTATATTTATATGAATTAAAATAAAATGTAATGTGTTTATTTATGCTTATTTATTTATTTATTATTATCTCAGTTATTTGTTGTTGGGAGCGTGTGATGAAGGGGTATAAATACAGTTTTTTTTCATTAACAGGGATGGCTATCAGTTTACGAATGATTTCCAATAGTGCATATATTTTCGAACTTGGTTTACAGATATTTTAAAGTATGTTGTTTTAGGTATGGAGTTTAAACTAATTTCTAATGAAAGTGATACGTCGATCTATAGGTGTAATTTGACAAAGGTGATATATCTACCTTATTATTGCTTATGTGCTATTAGTGATGTAACTACTAATGCATATACACTAGTAGCGCGTTGGTTTTTGAACATAGAAAGATATATATAATGGATGGTGGAGACCATTTCAGTTTCCATTTTCCCAACACTTGAATTTGAACACTCCAAATTTTTAAGTCATACAATAGCATTTCCGTGGCATTTAAGAAGCACTATTCTCGGAATACTTGACAGCATTCACAATGCTTATTCAATGCCATTGTGCAGTCAGAATGCTGTTTAATGACAAGGAGTATTAAGACAGTATTGTATATGCGGATTTGTAACAGCTATGCTTAAAAAATGTTCATTTACAGCAGCAAGTAGTTCGAATGCTTATAAAGAATTGATTTACTGCTAATACTAATGCTTGGTGGTTACCTGGGTATTACTCCTTTTCTGTCTGTATGGAATTTGTTGATTTTTTCCAAGACTGAATCACGGCCAGTACAACTAATGCAAAAATATGGAAACATTTATATTCTTTAACACGGGTTCAAGATGGTAATATTTGGAATGATTTGATATTATTTCCATAACTTCTATACTTTCCTGTAATAATTTCATGTTCACCACTGAGCATCCTGTTCTAGTTCGTGTTTGCTATCCGAACAAAAATTGGCACCGGAACATTGCTGCGTTATCTCAAAGAGAAACTTTTTTAACAGGATATTTTGGCAAGCTCCTGTGTCTTGTAGAGAGTACAGAAACCGTTTTCTGTACTATCTATCTAATAGACGAGACTCGATTTCTAATAGTCAGTAACTAACAATAAAATCGAGTACACCACACAAGTTTGTATTGCATTGGTGTCGTAATTTTAAATTTAACGCATTTCGTCTGCAATTACAAGGCGGACTCGATTATCTACGGTCTACAAATTCTTTTCACTGCATATAAATGATCTTGGTTTGTCCAATTTAGGGTGTTTTCACGCAACTAGTAAATTCAAATCGATTTTTCTTCATGAAAATCACATATAATCAATACAAGTTTCTTCTTCTTCTTCTTTTTGGCTTTCAGAGGGTTTAAACTTTTCAGTTCATTCGCCTCTAGAAACCAATACAAGTTTGGGTTTGTTGAAAAGCCCCAAGTTGCTTTTCAACAAACCCAAACTTGTATTCTCTAGTTGCTCTAGTTGTACTTGTATTCTCTAGTTGTTAATAATATCATAAGGCGTTGAAATTATTAAAATTTTTATGTTTTTTTAACAACTCCGCCTGCGAACGACGGATCTCTATAGTAGCATCTCCGAAAAAGAACCTGAAACTATTGAGAACCAGAGCAGTGGGTCCAAAGCCCCTAAAAAAGGAGGATGGTTGTAATAGCTGTTATCCATGGTTATTATAGAAAGAAAGTAATGAATAAACCCCTAAGCCAAGGTTTTGCGCGACCCGTGCCGAGGGCTGAATGGTATGGGGGGTTTCATCAAATACCTTGCCTATAACGGAGCCTGTGGGGCACCGGGGCGCCATCCACAGTATTTTCCGCCCTTACTGCATTAAGCGAGTCACTGATGTAGCTGACCTTCTTTACCGCCCAACTCGTGGGACTCACATGAACAATCCTAACAAGCTTTTCGGGTTCCGGCAGCCTCTCCCTGAATAATGGAGACGAACAAAATGCTGGAAAGAATAAAGTTTATTCAGGTGAACCTTCATCACGCCATGGAAGCAAGCAGCGTCCTATGCAGAAGGTCCATTCACGAAACTTTGGTTGTGGTTTTTATTCAAGAGCCTTGGTTCTATAATTCTAGGTTTCGAGGAATCTCTACACAAAAATGTAAGCTTCTCCATGACAGCACACAAACTGCACCAAGAGCAGCAATCATTATACGGGATAATATTAGGTATGTACCGATTACAGAATTTATCAACCGTGACATCGTGGCAATACAATTGGAGGTTCCAACGACCCGAGGGAAAACCGTTATCATCGTCGCTTCGGCTTATTTCCCAGGAGACAACGTAGAAGTTCCTCCATTTGAAGTTGCTATGCTGATACAACATTGTAAATTAAGTAACAAACAATTCATCATAGGATGTGACGCCAATGCCAACCATACGGTCTGGGGCTGTAGCGACATCAATATTGTTCACCTCCTGTTTGCTTGAATATTTAATGTCAAATTATATTAACATTTGTAACCAAGGAAACGACCCAACATTTGTTAACTCTATTTGACAAGAAGTTCTTGATCTAACACTCTGCAGTTCTAAACTATCAAATAAGATAAAAAATTGGCATGTTTCAAATGAATCTCTATCTGATCATAAACATATAATGTTTAATTATAATTCTGGTGATCTTTTGATCGAACAACTCAGAGATCCGAGAAAAACAAATCGGGATAGTTATCATTCCAAACTTCAGGAGAAAATTCTGATATCAGTGGGAAGTATTTCTTCCACTGAACAGCTTGAAATAGTTTCATCAGAATTTGAAACCAATAATAAATCCACCTTCGAAGAAAACTGTCACTGAAGCAAAAAACTTCAAGTAAAGATGCATCTTCGTGGAACAAAAAACTTGAAAGGCTTAGAAAATTGTCTGGAAAACTTTTCCACAAAGCAAAAATTACCTCTGATTGGACAGATTACAAAAACTGTCTAACAGAATACAACAAAGAAATCCGTAGATCTAAGAGAAGGAATTGGAAGTTCACCTGTGAACAAGTAGAAAGTTTACCTGTTGTAGCAAGACTTCATAAAGCCCTTTCTATATCATACCAACGGACTTGGTAGTCTGAAAAATGGAAATGGTAAATATACAACCGATTCCCAGGAAAAACTTAGTATCATGATGGAAACACACTTCCCAGGCTCAATCCAATTGATTTCCGGACACGCACAGGTCTTCTACACAGCTCAATCTTGTCTAATCAGAGACGAGAATAGAGCTAATGAATTGGCTAGGGTGGTCTTCACGAAGTCAAGGGTTGAATGGGCAGTGGATTCCTTGAAGCCCTTTAATTTTACAGGACCAGACGGGATTTAACCGGTGCTGTTACAAAAAAGCAAGGATATCACTGCCCCTCTTCTAACGGAGATGTTTAGAGCTAGTATGGTACTAAACTACATTCCTAGTAAATGGCGAGAAGTCCGGGTTATATTTATTCCCAAGGCTGGCAAATGTGACAGGACGACTCCCAAAGCGTATAGACCAATTAGTCTAACATCTGTCATCTTAAAAAAAGCCAGAAAGAAAACCGAAACTTCCCAAGTTGGAATGAAAACTCGAATCGAACGTGCTGAGAATAGACCGAAGCAAGTACCTCCTGGTTTAAGCGGTTCTTCTACGCACCAGGGGTCCTCAGCACTTCCCGGAGCAGCACCCAACACGTCTGCTCCTTTTTCGCGGTCGAGGCAACAGCCACAATCTGGCTTGCTTGCGCTTTCTGACCTGGTGGACAACATTTTAAATGCTTTAAATATAAACGACCCTCTTAAAAGCATAGTATTATGTTTGCTTCCGATTGTGAGAACATTTTTGAAAGAAAAATGTGGTTTTTTGGCAGCGTTCATTTCCCTCGATGCCTGATTCAGTGCACGCACTGTATTCGTAAATTGTTAGAGAAAATGATTCTACTTCGTTTGGACAAGTGGGTCGAAACGAATAATTTGCTGTCAAATACGCAGTTTGGCTTCCGCCGAGGTAGAGGGACAAATGATTGTCTCGCGCTGCTATCTTCTGAAATCCAAATCGCATTTGCTCGCAAAGAACAAATGGCTTCCGTTTTTCTCGATATCAAATGGGGCATTTGATTCAATTTCCATGGAAATTCTCTCAGAGAAACTTCATAATCGTGGACTTTCACCAATTCTTAACAATTTCCTGTACAATTTACTGTCAGAAAAGCACATGATTTTCTCTCATGGCAGCTCGAAATCTTCTCGTTACAATTTTATGGGCCTACCACAAGGCTCCTGCCTAAGCCCCCTCTTGTACAGTTTTTACGTCAATGATATCGATGATTGTCTAACTAGAGACTGCACGCTGAGACAACTTGCAGACGATGGAGTTATTTCTATCACGGGTACTAATCCCGTCGTTCTGCAAAAGTCGTTGCAAGATACCCTGAACAATCTATTCACGTGGGCCCTCAAGCTGGGTATCGAATTCTCTACGGAGAAAACTGAAATGGTCGTTTTTTCTAGGAAGCACGAACCCGCCCAATTCCAGCTTCACCTATCCGGCAAAACGATCCAACACTCTATGTTTTTCAAATACCTGGGTGTATATTTTGATTCTAAGTGTACCTGGGGGAGACACATTGCGTATTTGAAACAGAAATGCCACAAAGAATCAATTTTCTCCAAACAATTACCGGAACATGGTGGGGTGCCCATCCAGGAGACCTCATTCAGTTGTACAAAACAACGATATTATCAGTGTTAGAATATGGCAGTTTTTGCTTCCGATCAGCTGCCAGGATTCATATTCTCAAGCTGGAGAGAATACAATATCGTTGCTTGCGTATAGCCATGGGGTGTTTGCATTCGACACATACGATGAGTCTCGAAGTTTTGGCAGGAGTACCCCCGCTTACTCTTCGGTTCACAGAATTATCCTACAGATTTCTCATCCGTTGCAAGATCATGAATCCATTGGTAATTGATAACTTCGAAAATCTACTCCAACTGACTCCTCAGTCAAGTTTTATGTCTTTATACCATGAGTACCTTACCCACGACGTGCACCCTTCACCAGGCATCTCCAACCAAGTTTGCTTCCCATACTTTTGCAATTCCTCTGTCATTTTTGATCTGTCCATGCGACAAAAAATCCATGGAATCCCAGATCATCTACGCTCCGATTATATTCCGCCGATATTTTCGGCAGAATATGGGAAAGTTAGATCTGATAAAATGTTCTTTACTGACGGTTCATACATAAACGGGTCCACTGGCTTCGGCATCTTCAATGAAAATTCCAGTGCCTCTTTCAAACTCAAAGATCCTTGTTCCGTGTATGTCGCTGAACTGGGTGCGATATATTACGCATTAGGGATCATTGAAACATTGCCCATCGACCACTATTTTATTTTTTCAGACAGTCTCAGCTCAATAGAGGCAATCCGCTCAATGAAAGTTGATAAACGCTCATCTTATTTCCTAACAAGAATAAGACAACTATTGAGTGTTTTGGTCGAAAAATTATTCAAGATTACCTTAGCATGGGTTCCCTCTCATTGCTCGATTCCGGGGAATGAGAAGGCGGACTCGCTAGCTAAGGTGGGCGCTTTAGAAGGCACACTTTTTGAAAGGCAAATTGCTTATAATGAATTTTTCCACATTCCTCGTCAGTATACTCTCGTAAGTTGGCAGCGCATGTGGAGTGGTGATGAGTTCGGTCGTTGGTTACACACGATTATCCCTAAGGTCTCGACGAGTGCATGGTTCAAGGGATTGAATGTAGGTCGTGATTTCATTCGCGTGATATCTCGGCTTATGTCCAATCACTACAACCTAAACGCGCATCTTTATCGCATTGGGCTCGCAGCAAACAATCTTTGTGATTGTGGCGATGGCTACCACGACATCGAGCATGTTGTCTGGTCGTGTATCCGGTTCCATGCTGCTCGCTCTCAGCTCTCTAGAGCACTGAGAGCACAAGGCAGACAATCGGATATCCCCGTCCGGGATATCTTAGGTAGCCGGGATCCTGATCTTCTGCTTCATCTATACCTGTTCCTCAGAAACGCCGATGTCAACGTTTAATGATGTTTCCTTCATTGTGTCCCCGTTTCATATCCCTCCTATCCGATCGATAAACTTTTACTTAGTCGCGGCAATACATACACACACTCTTTACAGATGCACGGGCCGAAGGTTGTGCAGTCCACTGATTATTCAACAAGAGTCAAAGGTTGTACCGCTCATGACAACTCTACACGAGCTGATGATTGCGCCGGCTAGTGACCATTCTATCCTGGATTCCTCGAGTCGAGAAAGACGCACCACGCTAGATATGGGGTACAGACAAGGGGGGCGTTGCTGATTAATGGTCAGCTGCATCCCAATATTAAGTATCCCGTGTCGGGCACACGTACAGAGCATCGAAGACTGCGACATACCAATTATGAGAACACTTGTAATACTAACCTCGAGTCAACCGCGAGTAATCGGTTACATATTACTAACATAGTCTAAGCAAACATTGTCAAAATATTGAACTCCCGGCCCCGTTAGGCTGACGCCATATGAGCCTTAATAAAATATATATTTTGGATAAAAAAAAAATCTTAAAAATGATGGAAAAGGTCATTGATCTCCATATTAAATCATCATTTTTGAACAGGAGACCATTGAACAAATTTCAATTTGCCTACCAAGAAAATAAATTAACTGAAACAGCGCTTCACACGTTAATTTCAAAAATAGAGAAGTCTTTTGATGCTAAAGAAATCTCACTTACAGCTTTTCTTGATATTGAGGGAGCATTTGACAATGCATCCTACAACTCTATAAATAAAGCTATGAAAAAATGTAGTTTTGACATGTGTGTCTCCAACTGGATACATGCCATGCTAACCAACCGACTAATAACAACTAAATTACCCTAACAACGAAACCAACTAGAGGTTGCCCTCAAGGAGGAGCTCTGTCTCTTCTGTTGTTGTCCCTAGTTGTCGACGATCTTCTTAATAACTTAGCCAATTTAGGATACGAAGGGGATAGTGAGGGGTAAATGTGAGTATGCTATTTCCAATAGAATGCAAACAGCCCTTAACTACACACTCAAATGGTGCAACTTGGAAGGACTTAGTGTTAATCCTTCAAAAACAGTCATAATTCCATTTACCAGAAAAAGAAAGTATAAGATTCCACCTCTTAGATAGGGAGGTGTACAATTGGAGCTTTCAAAACGAACCAAATATTTAGGTGTCATGCTTGACCAAAAACTAAATTAGAACGACCAGCTGGAGTATGCAATATCTAAAGCCCAGACTGCTCTCTGGAGTTGTAGTAGTATAATCGGGAAAAGTGGGGACTAAAACCGAGAATGATTCACTGGATTTACTCTGCAATTGTGAGACCCATACTAACATATACTTCGCTAGTACTACTGCACAAATATTAGTTCAGAAGGAGCTCGATAAACTACAACGTCTGGCATGCTTATCAATAACTGGATCAATGCCTAGCGCACCTTCCAAAGCCCCAGATGCTCTTTTATACCTTCTACCCTTGCTCCAATATGTGCAACTTGAAGCAGGAAAGGTGCTCTTAGGCTGAAACGTATAAAACATTTTCTAGAAAGAGATCTCACAGGGCTTTTACAAATCCTGAAATATTTTCAACTGAACACTATAATAAGCATGAATGAAGACTAGATGGAAACAAAGACTAACTTCAGTGTTGCCTTCAAAGTGATTGAATTAAATCGCAATGAATGGGAAGAAGATGATCTCAAAACTCGTCCAGGATCACTCGTGGTTTATACCGATGGATCTAAAATCGGTAAATCTATGGGAGCTGGTATTACTGGACCAGGAATCGACATATCAATTCCAATGGGACGGTGGCCTACAGTTTTTCAAGCAGAAATACAAGCTATTCTAACATGTACAAATATTTGTTTGACTAGAAAATACAGGTGTGCCAATATCTGTATCTTCTCAGATAGCCAAGCAGCTCTTAATGCGGTAAAAGCATACACTTGTCAGTCAAAGCTAGTTTGGGAATGTATTTTATCCTTAAAACAACTAGCTGCTACTAACGAAGTTAACCTATACTGGGTGCCTGGTCACTGCGGTATAGAAGGTAATGAATCAATGATTGAAGCCAACTGGAGAGCTCTATCAACACCAAGACAATCCAAATTATTCATTACGCCTTGTAATAGAATAACACGCAACCTACTCAGCTTGAATAAGACAGATTTGAGTACTTTAACCGGTTTATTGACCGGACACTGTCCGAGCAGGTATCACCTTGAAAAATCGAAAAACTGGCAGATTATAACTGTCGTTTCTGCAATTTCGAAGCTGAGACTTCGGAACATTTACTGTGTCAATGCAGTACACTAATTCAGCGAAGACTGCGAATTCTTGGAAAGGGCATTCTTATGCCTAACCAGATTTGGTCTGCTGAACTAAAACAGGTAAGGAACTTCATAAAGGAAGTCATACCTTCGTGGGGGGATGTGCAAAGTCCTGGTGCGACTATCACTTATTCCCTGAGTGATGGAACGAACTGACACTGCATACATAGCAAACGATTTTCCTCAAAGCGAAATTATGATCATGGTTTGTCCAAAAAAAATGATCATGGTTTGTCCGGTATTAGGAATCACTTTTTTTGAATGAAAAAATTCGAGTAGATATTGCATTTTTCATTGTTTGGGTTTACTGTCATCATATTGATCTATTCATAATTTAGGTTTTTCAGTATATTGCCTTTTCTTGGGCATTTTCGAAGTGTTCACCTCAACACACTCAACACTGAGAAACTTTATTTCTGCTATGCGCGAAGGACACCATAAACAAACTGCAGCGCGCCAAGCGGTTGCCATGGAAATCATGTGGACAAAACAACATTAGTGAATCGAACAACTCATGATCAGAATTGAGGTCATCTAAATACGTTAATTACGTGGTTTATCTATGTAAATCTGATACAAATGGTGTGCAAGCATGATGCTTACAATATTTGTAAGTGTTATAATCCAGAAAAGGTATGAATACGTCCGAAATAATCATCTGGTGATTGATTGAAAGTTAGCTCAAATGAAGGGCGCATTGACACAAATAGAAGGTGGATTTTGTAATCCTTTAAAACATGTGAATCCGTAAAAGTATACTATAAAACTAATGTAATTCATGAAAAAGACAATTTTATTTATATGTTTTGAAACATTAGAATACCTGATTTGACACAGGTGCGCTGAATTGGAGCATTCGAAAAAGTGGTCAAACCATGAGCATATTTTCAACTGGACAAACCAAAATCATTTACCTTAATCGAATTCTGTATATAATCGAGTCAGAAGTTTGTTTTTACATTGTTTTATATACATATATTTTTTTGTTTTTTGAATACAAAAGAAGAATTCAATTTTTGATTCATCCCTTTGAAGTCAGAATATACCTTTCCCACATAAAAAATCCGAATTCTTATAGTATGTGATACAAGATTGTTTTTGAGGGAAAATAAAAAAAATCTTATACGCATATGTTTGTATTTCAACAATGACAGAGTCATCGTTTTTCTCAGTTTGTCTCTAACTGGTTTTACTTAACAAGTACGCTACGTAGAGTGATTCTATTGCTTCCATTTGGAAGATGAGAGAATTTGATACAGTATATTGTTATGAAACATCTAATTTAGTGGATTTAAATCACATTTTAGAAGTGACTAACTTAAAAATAGTGGTTTTGGGGCTGTTATTATTATTTTTACCCCAACAATGCATAATAAACTTGATTGTTTCTATCAACCAAATTAAGGCTCTCTAACAGCTCTACAATTTGTTCTTTGACATCCAACTTCTATCTTTCTTAATTTTGCTGCAATATTTATTAACATAAGTTCGCTGCAATTTCGCTGCAATACAGTGAGTCTTCAATTAAATAATCATCAATTTTTACACCACATTTAAAATACAAGATACTGTCTGAAAATCGGTACCTTGCTGGTGGTATCGGTTCTAAAGCAACAGGGTATCGTAGAACGGATTCCAAAAAATATTTTGAAACTTTAGGACAATACCTAAAGCGTTACATATAGTTTTAAAAAATCGAAAGATTGCCATAATGACGGTCATCCTTGTTAAAAATGAGTTACTACTGATTTTGAATTACTGAACTGAAAAACATGGTTTCGAGAAAAACGCGTATAATAATTCGTACAGCAATACTTTATCCCTTGAGGTGGCCTCATACTTTTGACTCTAACTTTCCAACCAAATTCTTCTAGACCTTCTAGACCTTCTAGACCGGATTTCCTCCTTAAATCCATTGCTTCGTTTCGAGCTAAATCGTGGGGGACGGACACCAAATCATTTTTATTTATATATATTTTAATTCTTTGTAGTGTATATATCAAGAGTATGAATTGGATCAGTCCGTTTCTATGCTCAAAAGTTTATTTGTTCCTAAGTAAAATGAAACAAAAGAAATGAAGGTTCCAAATAAAAAAAACAGGTCACGTTGTCATGATGTAAAGTTAACGTTAATGACTCTTTTTGCTTAGAACGGATTTTGATGATTTGCATACCAGTTGAATCGGAAATTACCTAAGATCCCTTAATATTCTATACATTATGATTCCTTAAATTACTATTAACGAAAATGGGAAGCATTACCATATTTCCATACATTAGTTGTGCACAATTGTGTGCTCACCTATCTGTGCTATCAATAAAGTTATACTTAGTTCATTAGTCCATTACATTATTCATGAGATGAGTTACAACAGGAGATCTTCGTATCTTAAATGGCTAGGCGTCGCTTACCAAGCGAACGATCGTGGGTTCACTCATTGCCCTCATTGATTGATTGAGCTTTTCCAAAGCTAGAGGCGAATTAATTTTGTAGTTTAAACCTTCTATAATAGAAAAAAATCAATCAATCAATCAGCTATATTCATATTCATATACTACAGAAAATCAAATGCACTGAAAAAGTTTAAAGTTTCTATAATACAAAACCATTCCATTCCATTCCAGCACATAGTCTTGTTCTAACCAGCGCTCAGTCAACTTTTATCAATGACATTCCCTCATGCATTTGTGCTGTGCATTTCAACTTTATATAACTGCGGTTCAGTAAAGAGTAAATCGTTCGCTGAACGTGCAATGATTATTCTACAGACACTGAGAAAAAAAACAAATATGTATTGCCATTCAAGCCCCTTCCGTTAGCGTTTATTACAAAGGGGAGTAAATGGATGCGCGTTCGCTAAGCAATTGATCGTGGGTTCACTCTCATAATCCTCCATTGACAATGTTCTAAATGGCTTTTTTCACGGATAAAAGCGAATGAAATCTGACATTTTAACCACTGTTAATCAAGCGGTTCTTAATCTTTGTTTTGGGCTGTTCTAGCGTCCTGTCACTACGCTTGAAACGTGTTGGACTAAAGGGTGTGTCACATCAAATTGCATCACGGAAAAAACGCTGTAGAAATTTAATTTTTAGGAATTATATCTTCAGCTTTCGCTTATAATCAGATAAGAGTGTATAGATCACGTTGGCCATGCTTCACTGTCAATTTTTCGTAAATTTGGAAAAATGTCGTCGAACGAAAAAGAGCGTCGTGAATTAATCCTGTGCACTCATTTCGAGAATCCGGAGTTGTCACATCGGGACATCGGTAAGATGCTGGGAATCGTCCAATCCACGGTCAGCAGAGTACTAAAACGATACTTCGAGAACCTAACCATCGACCGGAAGGTGAAGAACGATAAAAATGGATGCTCCGTCAGTGAAAAAGATCACAAGCGCGTAGTTAAGCAGTTTAGACGTGATCCGATAAGTTCGGTCTGGGATGTCGCCAATAAGCTGAATTTGTCAAGTTCATTCGTCCAGCGGACCAAGCAGCGGGAGGGCCTGCGTACATACATGGTTCAGAAGGCTCCTAACCGCGACAAAAGGCAAAACATGGTGGGGAAGACGCGAGCCCGGAAGCTGTACACCGAAATGCTGACGAAGCCGCATTGCCTGGTAATGGACGACGAAACCTACGTCAAAGCGGACTTTCGTCATCTGCCGGGCCTGTTGTTCTTCTCCGCAGAGGACAAATTCAGCGTTCCGGAGGAGATTCGCAAGCAGAAACTATCCAAGTTTGCCAAAAAGTACATGGTGTGGCAAGCGATCTGCTCTTGCGGAAAGCGGAGCGCCCCCTTCGCGATGACCGGCACGGTAAACGGGCAGGTTTACCTTAAGGAGTGCCTACAGAAGCGCTTACTACCACTATTGAAGCAGCACGAGGGCCCGACCATCTTCTGGCCGGATCTCGCTTCGTGCCACTATTCAAAGGACGTGTTGGAGTGGTACGAAGCCAACGGGGTCACCTTCGTGCCAAAGGAAATGAACCCGCCCAACGCGCCGGAGCTTCGCCCAATAGAGAAATATTGGGCGATTATGAAGCAGGCCCTCCGGAAGAACCCAAAAGTTGTCAAATCGGAGGCGGACTTCAAGAGAAAATGGATTTCTGTTCAAAAAAAACTACAACCTTACGTTGTAAAGAACCTTATGGACGGGGTAAAGAGGAAGGTGCGAGCATACGGGCTTGGGCTCGAAGTATGAATAAAAAGAAAATGCCAAAAGTTGTTTAATA